>NW_027526407.1:51695036-51780120 GCF_048455015.1 Haemaphysalis longicornis
GTCCTCCAACAGCAAACCGCGGGTGACTACGCTCAGCGGAGCAGCCGCAGTCTCGCGCGGTGCTTCACCGCACAGCTTGGGAGCGCGTCAACCGAGCGCACTTCCAGGGTCGCAGATAGAAACGCCGCTCATCTCTCCCGCCGGCTGGGCAGCAGTCAACACCCTGCAGACGACGAGCAAGCCTCCGCAGGACGTCATAGTCATTGTAGGATAAGAAAGAAAGCTTCTATTTATTTTTATCCGCGGAAGATACGTAAAAGTTGTTACTGGAGTTAGCTAAACGTAAGCGAATCAGTGACCTCAAAAACGTTGTGCGGTGCACGGGCTTTCGTTCTACCTGTAAGGTGTTTCCGCGCAGTCTGCGCTGTCAGATGGCGGCTTGTGGGCCCACTGATCCGAGCATAGCCCTCTCGACGCCGTCTGGCCCCGTTGGTGCATCCCTCCCGAATCTTTTTTTAGCCATCTATGCACTGTATCATCCCCAACCTATACCACACTCATTTCGTCCGTTTTTTTGTATGCCTGACAAATCGCGAGCGCTTCTGAGTTGTACGTGATCACAATGGCTGCCCCCTCAGCTCCCTTCGCGCGATTACTCAGCGCACCGGCTGCAAAGTGATCGGTGTGGTGGTCATGACTGGATAACGAAGCGACGTTAACCTGAATGCGTATTCCACGCTTCGATGCGCAGGCGTCCCGGGGTCGTACATGTATCTGAACCACGTGCTCCGTGCACGACCATCGCTAACCCGTGGTTAATCAATCGCTAAAACGTCCCTCTTTTGGAGGCTAGGTCGGGGCGTCGATGTCATGGAGGTGGTAGCTGCGTTTTACAGAGACGCTGTCGGCCTCTTGTTGGTCAGGATTTCTCACGGCGTCCGTGTGCAAAAAAAAGAGGTGGAATCCAAGAAAAAAGATTGCGACACAGCCGCTCGCGTTCCTCTCAACGTCAAAAGAGACAACGTCTCCTGATTCGCCTGCCGGGTGAAGACCACGTGGACATTTTAAACCCTAAATATTTAGTGCCACGCCACGAACACGTGCACAGCCAGCCGCCTATCACATGAACACCGCCGGCCGGCAAGACGCCGCAGGTTTAGCACGAAAGAGGTGCGGAAGATGGAGGGTATATGCAGAAGGAGCTCGCCCCACCACAGCTTCGCTGGCCATTCATTTTTGTATGAGTTGCTTGAGGATGGCTCCACAATTATTTTAGGGAGGAGAAGCAACTTTGTTGAGATATTGTGCCGATACAAATAAAGCTACATTCCTCGTGACGCAGCAGTATGACGCAAAATGCGCAGAAGTGCACGCGCTTGTATATATATATATATATATATATATATATATATATATATATATATATATATATATATATATATATATATACATATATATATATATATAAATTGTGCGCGCGTTCTGAGCATCGCGTACTATTCACAGTGACCGGGTCGTACAGTGTAAGCAACATCCTGCGCTTCATCTCCTTCCCCTCATAATCATCCTCATCCCCATTCTACCAATTCTGCTCTTTGGAAGATTGTCGTCATTGGAGGCTGGTCCCGGGATCGCGACGGTTGCAACGCTTTCTAATAAACGTCCTCCTGCACCTGTCCCTCAAGGCCGTCTCAATGTATGTATATATATTGTTACAAGGAAGGCGCCAGGAATACTGGTGTATTAGCAGGTATTTACACAAAATAAGTCCGAGTGGAAATAGTCACCAGTCCGGCAAGATGGCCGCAATACGAGCGAGAGACAAATCCACGTCTTCCTCTTCGTTCCCTGTCAGCGCTAGGCGCATAGCCGGCATGGCGCGGGCACATAGCCCCATGGTCTCTCAGGCGGCAGCCATGAAGTTTCACCACATCATCCTCGGAACACAACCCCCGGGACGAAAAGCACCGTCCCGGTGCTAGGTAGCAGGAAGAGGTGTGGGCGCGTGGTAGGGCTTGAGTCGTGTCACATGGACGATATCTGATTGACGGCCACTTGGTGAACCCGTTGGCAGTACTGGCGAAATCTCGTAGGTCGCATCTGTTACCTGGCGCGGAAAACGGTACGGACCATTGTAGCACCACAGAAGTTTGAGACAAGCCCAAACGACGACTGGGTGACCACAACAAAACGAGTGTTCCAGGGGAATAGCTAACACTCCTGTGGCTGCGATCATACCGAATCTTTTGCGACGTTTGGGACGCTGAGAGTTTTGCACGAGCCACTTCGCGTGCGAGATGTGCCCGCGTGATTGCTTCGTTTTCGTATTCCGTAGCAACCGGGCAGGAAGGAAGCAATGTGTCCATCGGTAATGTCGGCTGACGTCCGTAAAGAAGATAAAACGGTGAGAATCCAGTCGTGTCATGCCGGGAAGAGTTGTAGGCAAATGTTACATCAGGTAACGCATTGTCCCAGTCTCGATGGTCAGCTGACACGTTCATCGAAAGCATGTCCGTGAGTGTTCGGTTGAGACGTTCCGTAAGACCATTTGTTTGAGGATGGTAGGCGGTCGATTGTGGGCGGCAGAACAGGAACGAAGAATGTCGCTGACAACTCGGGACAGAAAGTATCGACCTCGGTCGGTAAGAAGCTGTCGATGGGCGCCATGCTGAAGAATGACGTCACGGAGTAAAAAATCTGCAACGTCAGTCGCACAGCTTGTCGGAAGGCACGGGTAATGGCGAAACGCGTGGTGTAGTCCGTTGCAACCGCAACCCATTTGTTGCCCGAGGTAGATTCAGGAAAGGGACCTAGTAAGTCGACGCCATCCCGATGGAACGGTTCATTGGGGGCGTCTATTGGTTGTAGCAGCCCGGTTGGCGGCACAGGCGGGGTCTTGCGCCATTGACAGGAGTCACATGCTTGGATGTAGCGGCGCACTGACTTGAACAGGCCAGGCCAGTAGAAGCGCCGGCGTGTGCGGTCATAGGTGCGAGTTAAACCAAGGTGACCAGCTGTGGGAACGTCGTGGAGCTGCTGTAGTACCGACAACTGCATGTTCTCGGGAACAGCAAGGAGCAAGGCGGGACCATAAGAGCGAAAGTTGCGGCGGTACAGCACGCCATCCTGGAGTAAGAAGGCGTGAAGCGACGGGTCGGCATTTGCAGACTCAATCTGTTCAATTATGCGTCGCAATGAAGGGTCGCGGCGTTGCTCCTGCCCTATGTGCAAGAAATCAGATAAGGCCATGACACACGCGTCGGAATCGAACGTGCACGTATCAGGTGGGTTGACGGGGAGGCGGGAGAGACAGTCGGCATCTTGGTGTGGACGGCCAGACTTGTACGCGATGGAGAAGGTGTATTCTTGAAGGCTTAAAGCCCAGCGGCCCAGACGTCCTGTCGGATCCTTCAACGAGGAAAGCCAGCATAGTGCATGGTGGTCCGTTACAACAGAGAAAGGTCGGCCTTAGAGGTAGGCGCGAAATTTGGCAACTGCCCACACCAAGGCGAGACGCTCGCGCTCTGTGATCGAGTAATTTTGCTCGAATGTGGACAGGAGACGACTCGCATATGCAATAACGCGCTCGCGACCATGTTGTTTTTGTGCTACAACGGCACCTATGCCGTGGCCACTGGCGTCTGTCCGGACCTCCGTTTGTGGGGATGGGTCGAAATGCCCCAATATAGGGGATGCTGTAAGCTAAGAAACCAAGGTTGAGAATGCTTCTTCTTGATCGGGGCCCCCCAAAAAAGTCGCGTTTTTTCGGAGAAGCTCGGTGAGGGGACGGGCGATAGTGGCGAAGTCCGCTATAAAGCGGCGAAAGTATGAGCACAGGCCGACAAAGCTGCGCACATCTTTGGTTGACTGCGGCTTAGGAAAGTGCTGGACGGCGCGAACTTTCTCAGGATCAGGTCTGACTCCATTGGCGTCAACAAGGTGGCCAAGAATGGTTATTTCGCGGTGCGCAAAGCAACATTTCTTCGAGTTTAACTGAAGACCCGCCCGTCGGAACACGTCAAGTACGTCGGAAAGTCGGTGAAGGTGAGTGCCGAATTCGGGGGAAAATACGACGACATCATCTAGGTAACAGAGGCATGTGGACCACTTTAATCCATGTAATAGAGAGTCCATCTTGCGTTCGAATGTGGCGGGCGCATTGCAGAGGCCGAACGGCATGACTTTGAATTGATAGAGGCCATCTGGTGTTACAAAGGCTGTCTTCTCTCGGTTACGGTCGTCAATCGAAATCTGCCAGTATCCGGATCGGAGGTCGATGGAGGAGAAGTATTTGGCACCATGGAGGCAATCAAGGGCATCATCTATACGAGGCAGAGGGTACACGTCTTTCTTGGTAATCTTGTTTAAGTGAAAATAATCGACACAAAAACGCCAGCTGCCATCTTTCTTCTTTACTAAGACGACGGGGAAGCCCAAGGGCTCGAAGAAGGCTCTACTATATCACTGCAGAGCATGGTGTCCACTTCCTCCTGGATGATTTTACGTTCAGTGTGGGACACGCGGTAAGGCCTTCGGTGAATGGGCCTGGCATCGCCGGTGTTGATGCGATGTTTCACAGCGGTTGCCTTGCCGAGTGGACGGTTGTCAAGGTCAAAAATGTCTCGGTAAGAGTATAGGAGATTGAGGAGTACACCGGCGTGTGCGGGTGGTAGGTCGGTGGAAATCATCGCAGCGTAATGGTGGTCGGGTTTTGGAGTTCGTGATTCGTCGTTGGAATGATCAAGGTTATCATCGACGGTCAGGGTGGCAACGTGGTAGTCTTCGAGAAGGGAAATCGTTGCGAGAGACATGCCCTCCGGTAGGAGCTGCGCAGAGGGGCCGAAGTTGATGAACGGTAGCTCAACGTGGTTGTCAGCTATAGTGACCAGGGTGTGAGGCAGCGCCACATTCCGCGTGAGGAGCACCTCAACAATGGGCGAAACCTCGTATACGCCGTCTGCAACAGGAGGGCTCGGCGTCAGTGGGACATAAGCGGCAGTATACGGTAATAACCGGGTGTGGTCTGCGGATACGAACCGTGACTTCTGTTGAATTTCGTCAATCGCGGCGTCGGAACACGGTAGCTCAAGATGGAGTAGGCCTTCGGAACAGTCAATTAGGGCAGAGTGGGCGGAAATGAAATCAAGACCGAGTATAAGGTCATATGGGCATTGGTCCAACACTGTGAAAAGAACAACAGTTTGTTGGTCAGCGATGTTGAAACGGGCAGCACATACTCCGGAAACCAAAGGCGTACCTCCGTCAGCGATACGCACAGCACAAGAAGGGGCAGGGGTCAGTACTTTACGAAGACGACGACGAAGGGCAGCACTCATAATAGAAATTTGCGCACCAGTGTCAATGAGGGCCTTGACGGGCACACCGTCTACCTGTACTTACAGTAAGCTATGTTGAGCCGGTATCGTAAGAAGAGGATTTCGGTCAGGGGTCGAAAATGCAGCGTCACCTCCGGGAGCTGCATTTCTCAGTTTTCGGAGGAGGTGCGTCCGCCCGGGACCGGTGACTGGAAACGGCGAGGCTGCGGCGAGCGGGACTGGTGGCGCTGCGGAGATGGAGAACGGCTGAATCGGGAAGTGTGGACGGGAGTTTCGGCATACGGCGACGAATCGGGATTCATGAAGCGGCGAGGTCTGGCGTCGACGGGAGAAGAATCAACAGGGGGCTGTAGACGCGACGAAAACCAGCGGGACCGGCAGTAACGGGCCACATGACCGACCCGACGGCAGTTAAAGCAAATGGGCCTATCGCCTGCTGTGTGCCATTCAGCGAGGTTTCTTGTCCGATAGCGGGGAAAGCCGAAATCAGCCCGCGGTCCGGCGAAGGCGGAGTTGGGGCGGACATTGCGGCAATTCGCGGCGCAGTTGGTAGGAATGCCCATGGTTGCAATTTCTTGGCGCACGACGGCCTGAATAAGGGGCAGCATATGCATGCCGCTATCAGGCGCTTGGTTGGAAAGTGCCGGGGCCATTGCCTCCAGCTCCCGACGTACGACCTGAGTGATACTTGCAGCTCTGGTAGGACTAACCTCAGCCGCCGAAGCAGGGCGTGGGGAAAGGTCCTCAGACGACGAAGTCGCGGCAGTGTTGGGGAGGCGGACGTACTGCGGTGCGATGCGGCGACTTTTTGCCTGCTCGAAGCGACGGCACTCTTTAATTATTGCGTCGACACTCGTGCAGTCCTTGCAGACAAGCAGGTGGAAAGCGTCGTCGGCGATGCCCTTCAACACATTCGCTACTTTGTCGTCTTCAGACATCTGGTTGTCGACCTTTTGACACAGTGCGAGAACGTCCTGAATGTACGCAACATACGATTCAGTAGACGTTTGCGCACGGGAGGCCAACTTGTTTTTGGAAGCAAGGCGGTTAGCTTCGGGCTGGCCGAAAATGGCGCGGAGCTTCTCCTTGAAGTCGTCCCAGCTTGTTACCATGGCCTCATTGGGGTCGAACCAAGTCTCTGCTGCGCCCCTCAAAGAATAGGACACGTTCGCCAGCATCAAAGTGTAGTCCCAGCGGTTGTGAGAACTAACTCACTCATACCGGCGGAGCCAGTCTTCAACGTCGAGGCCATCTGTTCCATTGAACGTACCGGGTTCTCTTGGATGGGACACGATGACGACCGGTGCCGTGCCAACCGGCGCTTGAGTCGATGACATGGTCTGTAGACCGATGTGGCGACCGCTACGCAGCGCCGTGTCGGGTGAATTTGACTGATAGGGATCAGACCGCAACCTCCACCATAAGATGTTACGAGGAAGGCGCAAGGAATACTGGTGTATTAGCAGGTATTTACGCAAAATCAGTCCGAGTGGAAATAGTCACCAGTCCGGCAAGATGGCCGCAATACGAGTGAGAGACAAATCCTCGTCTTCCTCTTCGTTCCCTGTCAGTGCTAGGCGCATAGCCGGCATGGCGCGGGCACATAGCCCCATGGTCTCTCAGGCGGCAGCCATGAGGTTTCACCACATCATCCTCGGAACAATATATATATATATATATATATATATATATATATATATATAGATTGTTACGGGGAAGGTATTGTATTAACCAAAGGTATTTACAAGGGAAAGCCAGCGCAGAGTGTCCAGATTCACGCACGAACCAAGTCGAGAGCGATCGTCGTCGACTTCCTCTTCTAGCTGCTGAGCTATCATCAGACCCTCTCTCCAGCACAGACACTGACGCATACCCGTCGGCTCAGTACATAGCCGAACATCCCCGTCACATAGCCCCCCGGCCGGGAAAGCACCGACTCGGTGCTGACTAAGGTGTTGCGTCCAAGCTGGGAGAATTGTAGGGCTTCAGCCGCAGTACATGCACGATGTCGGTCTTCGGCGTGGAAGACGATGTGGACGCTGCAACAGGACTGATCTCATACGTCACATCGGTGACCTGCCGGAGGACCTTGTAAGGGCCATGATAAGGCGGAAGAAGCATTTCAGAGAGGCCCACGCGGCGAGAAGGAGACCATAACAATACGAGCGTTCCAGGAGGATAATAGACGCTGAGAAACCTGGGAGGCCGAAAGGCGGGCGCGGGCGACCTCACGGGCTACAGTTGCTCGAGAAATAGCGTCGAATGCATATCCGGTCGGTGAAGTGATCGATGAGGGCATCAAGGTGTCAAGCGGCAAAGTGGGCTCACGTCCATAGAGGAGATAAAAGGGTGAAAAACCAGCCGTATCGTGGCGCGAGGAGTTGTACGCAAAAGTCACATACGGCAACGTAAAGTCCCAATCTTTGTGATCCGCGGAAACATACATAGACAGCATGTCCGTAAGGGTGCGGTTAAAACGCTCCGTAAGTCCATTGGTTTGGGGATGGTAAGAAGTGGTGAGCTTGTGTGTCGTGGAACTCAAACGAAGGAGATCTGCGACCACTTTGGATAAAAAGTATCGTCCCCGGTCGGTGAGAAGTTGACGTGGAGCGCCGTGGTGTAAAATGACGTCGTGGAGGAGGAAGTCAGCGACATCAGTCGCACAACTTGTAGGTAGCGCCCGCGTAATAGCAAAACGGGTAGCATAGTCCGTTGCCACGGCAATCCACTTGTTCCCGGAGGTTGAGGGAGGGAAGGGACCAAGGAGGTCCATCCCTACACGGTAGAACGGTTCGCTCGGCACGTCGAGGGACTGTAAGGGACCAGCCGGAGCCGTTGTTAACCTTTTCCGTCGCTGGCAGGCGTCACAAGCACTGACGTAGCGTCGAACCGACCTATATAGGCCAGGCCAGAAGCAGCGCCGCCTGACGCGGTCATAGGTGCCTGTCAGACCTAGATGGCCTGCAGTAGGTGCATCGTGCAGTTGATGGAGCACGGACCTTCTAAGGTGTTGCGGAACAACCAGGAGCAAAGCAGGGCCGTCAGGGCGAAAGTTGCGGCGGTAAAGCACTCCATCTTGTACTAGGTACGCCTGCAGCGAAGGATCGTGTGCAGATGAGCGCAGATTGTCTATGATCGCTCGTAAGGCGTTCTCACGACGCTGTTCATCCTCAATACGAATGAAATCAGGAATAGCCAGGACACAGGCGTCGGCGTCCTGGGCAGAGGAACCAGGTGGATCGACGGGATGCCGGGACAAGCAGTCCGCATCTTGGTGTGTACGACCAGATTTGTAGGAGACAGTAAAGCAGTATTCTTGTAAGGTCAAAGCCCAACGCCCCAAGCGGCCCGTGGGGTCCTTTAAGGAGGAGAGCCAGCAAAGGGCGTGGTGGTCGGTGACAACTGTGAACGGCCTCCCGTAGAGGTAGGGACGGAATTTTCCTACGGCCCATACAAGGGCAAGACATTCGCGCTCCGTGATAGCGTAGTTCCGCTCTGACGACGAGAGAAGACGGCTGGCGTAAGCAATGACTCGGTCGCCGTTTGCTTGTCGTTGCGCTAAAACAGCGCCAATGCCGTGTCCACCCGCATCTGTACGGACTTCAGTGGGTGCCGCCGGGTCGAAACAGTGAGTATGTTTGTGAGCGTTTGGAAGGCTTCCGTTTGTTCTGGGCCCCACGAGAAGGTAGCGTTCTTGCGAAGGAGATCAGTTAGTGGCTGGGCGATAGTCGCGAAATTTCTAATGAAGCGGCGAAAGTAGGAACACAAGCCTACGAAGCTTCGGACGTCTTTGGGCGAGCGAGGTTGAGGGAACTCTCTGACAGCCCGAACCTTTTCAGGGTCGGGGCGGACTCCAGTGGCGTCAACTAGATGGCGGAGTATTGTGATCTCGCGTCGCCCGAAGCGGCACTTCTTGGAATTCAGCTGTAGTCCTGCTCGTCGGAAAACGTCAAGGATCGCCGCAAGTAGACAGAGACAAGTAGACCATTTAAAGCCATGGAGCAGGGAGTCAGTCCATCATCCTCTCGAACGTGGCTGGCGCGTTGCATAAGCCGAAGGGCATTACTTTGAATTGATAAAGACCACCCGGCGTTACGAAAGCTGTTTTTTCGCGATCGAGCTCATCAACGGCAATCTGCCAATATCCAGTTCGGAGATCAATGGAAGAGAAGTACTTGGCCCCATGGAGGCAATCCAACGCGTCGTCAATGCGAGGAAGGGGGTACACGTCTTTAGTAGTAACCTTGTTGAGGTGACGATAGTCTACGCAAAAGCGCCATGTACCATCCTTCTTCTTGACCAGGATAACGGGGGATGCCCATGGACTAGTGGAAGGCTCAATAATGTCTTTGCGAAGCATCTTGTCCACTTCCGCTTGAATGGCTTGGCGTTCCGTCATGGACACCCGGTAAAGTCGTCTGCGTACGGGATTGGCATCCCCTGTGTGTATGCGATGCTGAACAGCAGTGGCCTGTCCCAGAGGGCGATCGTCAAGGTCAAAAATGTCTCTAAACGATGACAATAAATCACGAAGTTGCCTCGCGTGTACAGTTGGCAGATCAGAGGCTATCATGGGTTCGAGATCGAGCGGCAGAGGTGAAGTGGGCTTGGCCTCGCGCTGACAGTCTAGGCCAGTGACATCGGCTAATGCATTCACCTCGCACTGTGAAATGGTACATAGTGTAGCTAGCGACATTCCCTTTGGGATAACCTGCGGTGTATAGCCAAAATTTGTGAACGGCAGTCGGACGCGACCATCCAAAACCGTTACGACAGCGTGCGGCGTCATCACATTACGCGCGAAGAGTACGTCAGCAAGAGGCGAAGCGAGGTAATCATCATCAGGGACAAGGGGGGACAGTTGCAAGGACACGAGCGTAGTGGCTAGGGGCGGTAAACGAACGTCGGCTGAGGAACAGAAGTGCTGCCTGCGGACGTCGTCGTGGCCGTGATAAGAAGGCAGCTCTAAGTGAAGGACTCCAGCCGAACAATCGATGAGTGCTGAGTGGTCCGCGAGAAAATCGAGGCCAAGAATAACGTCGTGAGTGCATTGGTCTAGTACAGTAAGCAACACGACGGTTTGTCGGCCAGCTATAGTAACACGCGCTGCACACACCCCTGCGACAGTGGGCGTACTTCCGTCAGCGACTCGTACAACACGTGAAGTGGGGGGCGTAAGCACCTTGCGAAGGCGGCGGCGAAGCTCCGAGTTCATAATCGACATATGTGCACCCGTGTCAATCAAGGCAGTAACGGCAACATCGTCAACTTGAATCTTCAGTAAATTTTTCCGTGTACAAAGCATCAACAGAGGATTTTCGGTGGTCGTCGGACATGCAGCATCACCTCTGAGAGCTGCATCATTTAGTTTTCCGGACGGAGTTGTTATACGGCGTCGGCGAGAGGGGATGCCGGGGCGGCTGTGGCGAACGGGACTGACGGCGCTGGGGCGGCGGCGATCGGCTGTACCCGCGGAACGGAGCGTTGACGTCTACTGGTTGCGGCGGAGGCGGTGGAGTTTTAAAGCGACGAGGCATCTGATCAGGGTGCATGTAGCTGGAAAGGTCTTGCCGGAATGAGAATGGTGAACGCCTCTGGCAGTACCGTGCAACATGCCCAACTCAGCGGCAGTGGAAGCAAATCGGCTTGTCGTCGGGTGTCCTCCATTCCGAAAGGTAGCGGCTACGATAGGTGGACGGGTGGTATTCATTGCGGCCGCCGTAGCTCGAGGAAAGGTGAGGCGCGTGAACGCCTGGGCCTCTCACAGCGCAAACCGGCTGAAAGGCGAGCTTGGCTACCTCTTCCCGAACGACCGCTTGGATCAGAGGGATGGACGGAAGGCACGTTTCCGATTGGGTAAGCGTCGTGGGGGTCATAGCCTCGAGCTCTCGTCTGATAAGCCTGGTCAGACTTCCCGTCGTAGCTGGGCTCATGTCAGTCTCCGGGGGTCGATGTTCGGAAAGACAACGATCCTCGCACGACGACGTTGGAGCAGTGTTTGGTAGTCGGATAAAATTAGTAGTCAGGCGACGTCCTTTTGCCTGCTCAAACCGGCGACATTCCTTGATGACTGATTGCACGGTTGTGCAGTCCTTGCACATGAGTAAATTGAAAGCGTCGTCCGCTATTCCCTTGAGGATATGCCCGACTTTGTCCGCTTCCGCCATTTGGTCGCCAGCTTTCTGGCACAAAGATAGCACGTCCAGAATGTACGCCACATAAGGCTCGGTAGGGGTCTGTACACGGGAAGTCAGTGCCTTCTTCGCGGCGGTTTGACGGTCTACAGGGTTCCCGAACAGCTCGCGCAGCTTGGATTTACAGTCGTCCCAACTTGTTACCGTCTCCTCGTTAGTTCGAAACCAAGTCCTTGCCGCTCCCCTCAGAGAATTATCCACGTTCGCAAGCATGATGGTGGGATCCCACCTGTTATGAGCGCTAATGCGCTCATACGTCTTCAGCCAGTCTTCAAGGTCAACATCATCTGTGCCGCAGAACGTGCCCGGGTCACGCTGCTGGGAGATGACGATGAATGGGGATGCAGTCGCGGTAGCTCCCTCGGGCGCCATCATGGGCGTCCGGACGGGGGGGCAAGGGGGGGCAACTGCCCCTCCCTGGAGATTCGGATATTTTTATGCACTACAAAAAAGCTGCGCAGCTTGGTTGGCCCATAATTAAAATAACTTTGCCCTGAAGGACGGAAGAGAGGAGAAAACGACACCGACGTTCCCTCCGTTGTCTCGTCCTTTAGCGCAAAGTTTTTTTCAATTATATACGCGAACCAACTAGCCCAACAATCCACGCTACTCAAATGATTAGCACAACCAGGTCCTGCGTATCCGTATGGAACGCCCTTCAGGACTGCGCTCAACATTGCACTTTAGGCACTGACTAACTGATTGATTTGATTGATTGATTGATTGATTGTAGCGTTTAACGCGCCGACGCAACGCGGGCGATGAGGCGCGCCGTAGTGGAGGGCTCCGGATTAATTTTGACCACCTGGGGATCTTTATCGTGCGCCGAAATCTTGTACACACGGGCGTTTTTGCTTTTCGCCTCCATCAGAAAAGCGGCCGCCGCGGCCGCGAATCGAACCCGCGACCTTGTGCTCAGGCACTGACTAACATTGCCGGTCATATGACGGCAGTGAAACAGACTGCTTGTGCTGGCTATTGAAGATAGCGAACAATTCTGAAAGGTTTGACGTTTTTTTCTTGTTTTTTTTCTAAACTTTGGATTTATGCAGTCCTACCACAAGAACTTCAGTTTTTGGACAAATTTGCAGCTATCGTCACCGCTACACTTAGTAGGGAGAGTGTAACAACCTCCCGTGCCATCCTATCACCTATGTCCTTCGAAATAGCGAAATGTCGGCACCACCCAAGCCCCGAAACAAAACCTATAAATCAGCCCCTCAAAACGATTGTATGCCTGTACTGCATTGAAAGTCAGGAAGGCCATGGTATCTTTATTGTGTGAGCCATTTCAACAGACTTCATCACAGATATCATCTCGCGATTTGCCCAGAAAAACCCGAGGCATCTGCAGCTGCTATTTAATGAACATTGACGGAGTGCAGCTGTGTGTATATGAACGTATTGTGCTGTGTGCAATTGGCGTGAGTCGAGAACCCCCCCGCAGCGACACTGATCACACTCTTTTACAAAGTGAGAGTAACTTTTCGCATTTTCTTTATTCACTTTATTGCTTTGTTCGGCAATAAAATCCAATGTATATTCTCCAAGTCTGGTTCTATTTCGCTGTTTGTAATTTTTGTAACCACAAATAACGCCTTTCTGGTGCTATCCAACCGTAACCCCCCCCCCCCCCCCCCCGCTGATGGATGCCCCCCCTTGCAAAAAGTTCTGCGGACGCCCTTGGGCGCCATCGTTGGTCGGGGAACTTGCCGTCCGCTGCGGAGCTCCGTGCTGGGCGTGTCGTATCCCGCACCTCACACCAAAAAAATGTTACGGGGAAGGTATTGTATTAACCAAAGGTATTTACAAGGGAAAGCCAAAACAGAGTGTCCAGATTCACGCACGAACCAAGTCGAGAGCGATTGTCGTCGACTTCCTCTTCTAGCTGCTGAGCTATCATCAGACCCTTTCTCCAGCACAGACACTGACGCATACCCGTCGGCTCAGTACATAGCCGAACATCCCCGTCACAATATATATATATATATATATATATATATATATATATATATATATATATATATATATATATATATATATATATATATATATATATATATATTGTAGCAAGGATAACGAGCAGCTCTTAACGCCGTCAGCTTATCCGGGTATGCGCCACATCAAGAAAGAGTGCCATGCGATCGTGGCCAATCTATGCACGACGGTATGCGCGCACGCTGGTAGCGGTGGAAGAAGAAGTACGGCTGAAGGTGCTTCGCGCGTGTGTTCGGCCATCGTCGGTACGCTTGTACCTGCGCTCGCCTTGCTTCTGCTCCTGCCAATAAACAACGTTCGGTCTACTACCGGAGGGTCAACTATATCCCTTACAATATATATAACGCAAGTAGAGACAGCGACACACGAGAAAAACAAAAAAAAATAAAAGTTGACTGACGTTTCAGGAAGAGGACTTCCTTTCTTCATATTACTCTGAGGAAAGGAAGTCCTCTTCCTGAAACGTCAGTCAACTTTTATTTTTTTTGTTTTTCTCGTGTGTCCCTGTCCCTACTTACGCTATTTTCTCGCGCTCTGTGTGAGTTTTTATACTTCCAGAATATATATATATATATATATATATATATATATATAGAGAGAGAGAGAGAGAGAGAGAGAGAGATCTAATTCCCGCTGAAGAGGTTAGCCCCACAAACGGTGGGGCTGGCTACTTCAGGTGGAGGCGAGCATAGTGAGGTGGGAAAAGAAAATTCAGGGGAAAAAGTACGCGGTAACAATGAAAAAGGAGAAGAAAATGAAATAAATAAGGAACGCAGGAAAACTTGCACTATTAGGAGCAAAGATACGAGGATCTCAAAGATCAGGAACCTCAGCCAATCCCGAGTCAGATAAAAAGATAAAAGAGCCTTTGTCCCTAACACCACGTCAGCGTGATTCTACCAAGGTCCAAGAAAGTCACGGAGTTCTAAAGAGTTTCTTCGAAGCGATCGCACAAGAATTCTTTTCGTTGTTTCACGTTGGGTTGCATGCTGCGGGCAACTTTGCACAAGAGATGTCGTATGTCCTCTTCCATATATAGAGCAAACAGAGCACAATGGCGAGTCCGCCCAGCCTATCGCAAAAAGGTACGCTCAAAGGTGGTTTAAATTAGTACGGAATGAATGAATGAATGAATGAATGAATGAATGAATTTATTGTCAAGAAAAAGGAAAGGAAAGACCACCAGCAGGCGTAAATTGTCACACCTAGGGGTGGACACCGGAACGCCTGCTGGTGTGGGGGTTGGGGCAGAGGATGACAGATTCATAGAGAGGAGAGACAGATGATAGAGGTGACATGTTTACAGAACACAAGAGAGAGGGGGGCATATTTACAAGTTAACACTCACTCCCACACCCACACAAAGTCTGGAGCAAGAAAAAAAAAAAAAAGTTCGCACAGTCTCGTAAAAGTTCACACAGTCACTGTGCCAGAGAGTCAAGTGCCAGGCGGAGCCCTGAGGCATCCAGGTAGCCGCCCAGCGCCTCGTGGACGCTGTCCCTCTCCCTGGTGTTGCCCGGCGGCCATAGTAGCTCGTCTAGCGGCCGAGCCCTTCCTCCCAGGGCGGCCAGCAGTTCCGGCCTCCCTGCCGCATACTCGGGGCACTCGAAGAGCAGGTGCGGCAGGGACTGGACAGGTGTGCGGCAGTGCCGGCAGGCAGGGCTGTCTGCCAGCCCCAGGCGGTGCTTTCGTTCCGCCGTCCACACCGCCCCCACGCGGAGGCGCAGGATTGCCGAACGCTGCTGTCGGGGCAGCCGTGCAGCCCGCACAGGTGGTGGGGCCTCTCCAGCAGCCAGCCGTGGGTCCGGGTGCTGTGCCCGCACGTGCCGCTGTATAAGCAGGCGGGAGTCGTCCGCCGCTGCCTGGGCATCCGTGGCCGCGGGCGTCAGCTCGTGGGCCTCAGCGGCCAGCTCGTCCGCCCGCTCGTTGCCCTCGAGCCCGATGTGGCCGGGCACCCACTGCAGCCGCAGCCGGGCACCCCTGCCTGCCAGCCGCTCCACCTTCTCGCGCACTCCTCGAACCAGAGGGGAGTGCGGGTCGCCCTCCCGGATGCGCAGCAGAGCCACCCGGGAGTCGCACAGCAGGGCGCAGCGCTCGGGTGCGGGCTCCAGCTCCAGCAGCAGGTCCAAGCCCAGCTGGACCCCCACAAGCTCTGCCGTGGCCGAGGATGCGGCGTAGTGCAGCCGGGCCTGCCGGGTGGCCTCCCCCAGCACGGCAGCCGCTGTAGCGGAGCCCTGCCGCCGCCGCACAGAGCCATCCGAGTACGCCAGGGTGTGGCCCTCCAGTTCTTTCCAGACGACGGCCCGGGTCAGCTGCAGCAACCCGCAGTGGGGCGTTCGCCGCTTGCTGCGCAGGCCCGGAATCTCCCGGTGCAGCTCGGCCGCCAGGTCCGGAGGGCGGCTGGAGGGCCCCAAGTCTGTGGTGCCCACCACCTGCTCGTACCGGGCCAGCATGCGCCCCATGCGCGAGTGCCGGTGGGTGCGCAGCCGCTGCAGCAGGGGGCCGCCCCCCTCGGCTCGGCGCAGCCGGTCAATGTGGCCCAGGGCCCTCTGCTCGGCCGTCATCTCCAGCGTCCACACCCCTGCCTCAGCCAGCGTCCTGTCGCACTGCGAGTTTCGGGGCAGGCCAAGGCAGGCGCGGACGCCCTTTCGATGGTCGCCCTCCAGCTGCCGCCAGTTGGGTCTCCGCAGGGTGACCAGCGGCAGCGCGTACATCAGTAGCCCCACGGCCGAGGCGCTGTACAGCCGCAGGGCTGTCTGCTGGGAGCAGCCTTTGTCCCGGGCGACCATCTTCCGCACGGCCGAGGTGGCCAGCTGTGCCCTGGCACGTAGCTCCTTGGCGGCCTGGCGGAAGTCCACCCTGTGGTCCAGGGTGAGCCCCAGGTAGCTCACCCTGGTCTTCCACTCGAGCTCCTCGCCGTCTATGCGGAGTTTCCTCGTCCTTCCGCGGGCGGCTGCGCTCGGGTGCACAAGCATGGCCTCTGTCTTTGCAGCCGACAGCTGCAGGCCGACACCTTCAAGCTTGCACCGCACCGCATCCATAGCCGCCTGCAGCTGCTGCACGACCGCCCTGCCGTCTCCTTTCGGTCCAAGCACCCACAGGGCAATGTCGTCGGCGTACACCGACATGTGTACCCTGTGCCCCCCCCCTCTGGGCAGGCAGCCTGGCAGGGCTGCCATTACCAGGTTGAAGAGGAAGGGGCTGATGACGGAGCCCTGTGGGGTGCCGATATCCACTGGCCGAGGTGCCGACAAGACGTTCCCCACCTGCACCTGCGCCGTCCGGCCCGTTAGGAACGCCTCGACGAAGCCCCGCAGCTTCCCCGCAATGCCGGCCTCCTCCATGGCCAAGGAGATGGCGGGGCGCCGCAGGTTGTCGAAAGCGCCCTTCACATCGAGCAGCACCAGGACAGCCACCTGCCTGGTGGCACGGGCGTGTTCCAGGGCCGCCACCACGTCAGTGATGGAGTCGGCCGCCGCTCGGTGCCTTCGAAACCCCGTGAGCTGCTCCGGGATCGCCTCCTCCTCCACCACGATGGCCTCCATCCTGCGCAGCGCCACCCGCTCCAGCAGCTTGCACCCGCAGGAGGTGAGGGCCACGGGGCGATATGCCGTGACCACCCAAAGGCCCTTCCCCGGCTTGAGTATGGGCCTCAGGATGGCGAGCAGCCACTCGGGCGGCAGCTGCCCCGTCTCCCAGATGCGGTTGTAGGCCATCAGGAGCTTGCCGAACCCCACCTCATCCAGGTTGCGGATCAGCTGGTAGGTGAGACCGTCTGCCCCTGGCGCCGACTTGCGCTTGCAGCTTCGGAGGGCACTGCGGAGTTCGCCCTCCGTGATGGGGGCGTCGTTGAGCGGGTGACGTCCCTCGGGCTCCTCCAGCGCAGCCGCGGGCCTTGGTTCCGTCCGGTGCTGTGACAGGAAGTGATCCGCAAAGAGTTCGGCCAGCTCCCCAAAGCTTGCCTGCTTGCGGATGGCCAGGGCGGCCAGAGGGTTGCGGTTTATCCGGGGCTTCAAGATGGAGCGGAAGATGCCCCAGAGTCGACGGCAGCGCGGGTCTGCCTCCGAGCTGACACACAGCTCGGCCCACCGTTGCCGGTTGAGGCGGTGGGCATGTCGTCGGCAGGCAGCATCCACGCGACGATACTCCGTCCAGTCTGCCCTGTCCCCCGAGCGCTGCGCCCTCCGCTCCGCCCGGTTCCGCACCGCCCGCAGCTGCAGCAGCTTCAGGTCTGGCATGGTGGTGGTCCCCTCGGCGACGGTGCAGCTCCGCGTGGCTCGCCTGGCGCAGCGAACCAAGCCCCGGAACATCTCTGCTCCCTCCCCCAGCTCCTCCTAAGCAAGGCAGCGCCGGAACTGGTCCCAGTGGGTGATGTGGTGCAGTGCGGGCCGTCTGGCCG
The DNA here is from genome assembly GCF_048455015.1 of Haemaphysalis longicornis. Lineage (NCBI taxonomy): Eukaryota > Metazoa > Arthropoda > Arachnida > Ixodida > Ixodidae > Haemaphysalis > Haemaphysalis longicornis. The sequence goes on from NW_027526407.1 coordinate 51,712,904, forward strand.
GCTTCCCGGGTGGTGCAATGTGCAGCGGGTAATGGTCGGAGCCCCATGTGCTGGGCTCCCGCCTCCAAGTGGCCTCAACCCCGGCTGACACCAGGCTGAGGTCGATGGCAGTGGCAGTGCGACTGCCACGCCTAAAGGTGCACTCACCGGTGTTCAGTGCAGTGAGGTTGAGGCGCAGCATGGTGTCCCACAGCTGCTCTCCCCGCGTGTCGATCCTGCCATCTCCCCAAGCAGTGTGGTGGGCGTTGAAATCACCACAGAGGAGATGGCGGTCTGCGCATAGAGACACCAGCTGATTCAGGAGGCCCGAGTCCCAGCTCTGGCACGGACGCACATAGACACTGCACACAGTCATGTCACCACCCGTGCCTAGCCGTAATGTCACTGCCACGCACTCTTGCACAGTTGTTGTCACCCCACTGGTGTCCAGCACCGCGTGCTGCACGCAGTCGCGCACGAACACTGACGCGCGCGAGGGTCCTGGAGGATGGGCTGGCTCGCTGCACGCCACCAACGAGCACTGCGCGTTGTCGCAGGCCGTGGGACTGTGGTAGCCCGTATATCCAGGCAGCCTCAGCCCCGAGCCTTCTCCCGCACGCACGTAGCTCTCCTGCAGTGCTACCACGTCGGGCCCGTGCTGCAGCAGATATGCGCTCAGTTCTGCGTGACGGGGGCGAAGCGCGTTCGCGTTCCATTGCAGCACAGTGGGCACTTGAGGCTGCGTGCGGCGGCTCCTAGCCATGGCGGTGCTCGGGGTGCTGATGTCCCTGCGCAGCCTGGGCGCACAGGGGACGCAGGTGAGAGTCCGCAGGCAGCAACTCCCCCAGGGTGCGAAGCACGAGCGTCAGGCCCTCCTGCTGCTGCCGTCGACTCCATCGTCCTCGTTTCGGCCGCGCAGATGCTGCCTGGATGCTGCCGGGAGCTGCCTGGACTTTGTTCTGCTGCTGGGCCACCACTCCACGTCGGCTGTTGCCGTCGCTGCTGTCCGGGTGCTGCTGCGTCGTAACCGCCGTGGCAGGGGCCAGCCCGGGGTGTGCCGCCGCTCGCAGTGCTGCGCGAACTGCGACGCGAGAGGCAGGCGCCTGCGCCCGCGCTAGCGCTGCACATACGCGGCGCTCCTCCCGCCAGAGCGGGCACGAATGGTCCAGCACCGGGTGAGGACCCCCGCAATTTGAGCAGGAGGGCTTCTCAGCCCTGCAGGCTGCCCTCATATGGGGGCCCCCACATCGCCAGCACCTCCTCTCGCGATTGCAGCTCGCGGTGGCGTGATCGAGCCGCCCACATTTGCCACACTGCAGCGGCCTTGGTTTGCAAGGCCTCACCGGTCGTCGCCGCTTGTACAGCGCGACTTCCGCAGGGGGTATCGGCGCCGCGAAGCGCAGATACACCGCAGTCCCCCTGCGAACAGCCGACTCTACAGCCACAGGCGTCTCGAGGGAGGCGACGATGTCCTCGGTCGTGATCGTCTCGTCGTCGACCACTATGACGCCCGTACTGCGCGACGCTGGCTCTCGGGGGCTCACCTCCATGCCGCAGATGTTGGTTGTGGTCAGGAGAGCCTCCAGAGCGTCCGACGTGGCCGCGTCCGCTGCTACGACGTTGCGGCGAGCGTTTACGCGAACGTCGATGACCCCAGGCAGCTTCGTGAGCTGCCTGGCGATGGCGTCGCTCTTCTGCTCCCCGAACGCCGTAGAGGAGCCCTTCGTGCGGAAGAGGACCGTGCCGAGGGCTGTGGGACGGGCCGGGAGCATGGGCCCATCGTTCCTCTTCTTGCGGGCGGCCCTCCTGCGCTGCGAGCGCGTCAAATACAGCTGCCAGGATCCTTCGTCGTCTTGTTTATTTTGAAGGCTTCCGCCACTGGCCGCCAGGGGTGGAGGCTGCGCTTCTGTTGCGTCCGCGCCCGTGGAGCCCTTTGCGCGCTCAGCACTGCCGGCCGCTGCGGGGGGGTCGAGGTGCGCCCCGGCCAGCCTGCCGCGTCTCCCCTCGGGGGCTGTACCACGCGGCCGGCTGTGAGGCGTGGTTGGTGCGTCCCGAACCACCCGAACTGCGTCCCTGTAGCTCAGCCGGCTGAGCGCAGTGGTGGCAGTAGGCTGCCTCTCGTGCTCGTCCCCAGGTGGCGCAGCAGTCGTCTCGCCAGCGATGGGGGCAATGATAAGGTTCGGCAGGTTCGGCAGCGGCTCCTCAGATGGCGCCTGCGTCGTCCCCTCTTCTGCCGCCGCCGCAAGGAGGGACCGAATAGCCGTCGCTATGGCGGAGTCCCTCCCCGACCCGTCAAACATGGCGTCGCCCGTCTCCTCGCCGGCGCGCCGACTGCAACGTTCTTGTTCGGGGTGAACGGCGTCCAGTTCGTCCATTACGAACGCGGCAAGCGCCATGGCCAGCTGACCGCGCTCGCCCCGAGTCGTCCGACGCCCGTGCAGTCCCCGCAGGTGCTCTAGCTGCCGACGAAGCGTCTCGAGTGTCGCCACCACTGCGGCGTTGGCCTGCTGCAGCTCGGCGACCACCGCCGCCTCTTCGGCGATAGTTTGGGAGCACTCGATCGCGTCTCCGGCAGCTGAAAGGCTTGAACTAACCTCGCTGTCCGGGAAGCGGTCGATCGCGGCCAGTGTAGCTGGTGTTGCCGGACTGGCGTCTCTGCTGGCGCGTCGTGTCTCGTCGTGCCCCTTGTCAGGCTCCCCGCTCGGTGGTGAGCCCGAACCCACGTCGGCGCTCCCCGTGGCACTCGCGCGCTCGGGAGAGCTCGCGCGCGAGTTGTCCAAACTCATGACTCACCAAGCGTGAGCACCGTGGGGGCAAAAAGCCCTATTTCTTCTTGTTAAAAGAAAAAGTTCGCGGGAGCACATGAACAACACGACCGCCATGCGTGGCCCCCTGGTGGCCTCCTCAGTACGGAGTGTACACGGTGCGTTTCGTATTTCGAGTCCCGTTACCTCTGCACCGCGACCGAAGAAAAGAGTTCAAATCAAACGATATTGAGGCCTTGACCATCAAGACTACACTACGAGGAACGCCGTAGTGGAGGGCTGGGGATAAATTTATAGACCACCTGAAGCAAAGAGGTACAGAAATTCTGAGCATTGTCTGTGAATGCACAGTCATTATTTTTAGGTGAGTTCGTATGAAGTCGGCTTCACTGCCACGTGGAAACGTATTGCTGAAAAGACATGTTACCAGGGGCAATGCAAGCAGTCATATCAAAGTATGAATGCCCCAAGTGTCCCTACAAAACGCTATACACAGAGTTTCTATAAAGTCGGCTCCACTACAATGCACAGATGCATTGCGAGCGCATTGTGCCATGCATTTTAGGGCGCAGCCTTTTGGCGGCCGTCTCTGGGCTGAGCCGCGTTGTCGGCGTAACCGAGTGAACGATGGCAAGACCGACGAGTGAAAGAAAAAGCGAACGATGAAAGAAAGCAAAGGAGTAGAAGCAAAGGAGTAGAGTGTCCCGAAACTGGGAGGGGAGGGCGGTTCGCCGTGGCGGCGCGAGCCAGCGCTCTCCGAAAGTGTGCGGTGGGGGAGGGGAGGGGGCAGTATGCTGTGCCCGCGTGAGGCAGTTCCTTCCCGTGAGTTCTCCCGGCGGGAAACTGTGATCATCCGACAGATTCAGACGGGAACACTGCTCACACCGTTTTTGCTCCACCGTTTTCATAGCCGTGGGGCCGCTCCCAGTGTCCCGAGCACCTGCAGCACTTGCCATACCAGGGCAGACCTACAACATCTAGTGTGGGACTGCCCCCGCTACAGTATTCCTCGGTACCGTGCCCTCACCAACGTGCGACTTGGACCCTGGCCCACGTCTCTCCAGTCCTGATCCTGTCCGCCACCAAAAGCTCCTGCTGGGTACGCTACTAGCTTGTGGCGCGCCCTGCTGCTTTTTCTGTCGGACCCCGCAGCACCAGTCGTTGACGACCGGCTTTGTGGCGACGCGCAGGACAGTACGGTGGCTATGACTCCAGGCGACCATAGTGTTGCGTCCAGGCCGCTGACGCAGTGAATGGCGGCATTATCCTTTCCCACTTCCCCTTCCCTACCAATCCCCTACCGACCCATCTATCCATAGCAGCGCGCAAGCGCAAGAAAATGGAATAAACGTGTCTTCAATCAATCAATCACTCGACAGCGCGACCCTTCGCGAAAACGTGAGGGGGGCGTGCGCGTGACTATGATGTGCTTTCGCTTAAAACGCGGGTCGCGGTCTTTTCCTGAGACGCACTTAGCGCCACCGACACACAGGCTCATCATCGCTGCCGTCGAGAGAACCCACGAGCTAATGCTGCCTCAGCGCACTACTGCTGCGCCCAAATATCGCATTAGGGAGTATCGTAATCACCAGCCACTTTTTGCACCTTTATTCCTCCAATATTGATTCTCAAGGCACCAATAATCTACATGCGCCCTATTATAACGATTACACGTGTTAAGTTGAACAATTATGCATTTATTTTGCTTATATAAGGCGTCACGCTTTTTCAGCGGGTAAAATCGCCATTGAAATACTTGCGCATTATACAGCAGCTGGTTGAGGCGAGGAACAGCCTTCCTAGAGCTTCGTCATATTCCGAGAACTTTGCTGACACCGGCTGCTCGCCGTGGATGTGGTGTGGCTTCAAAGGGACCATGAAAAGGCAACATAAAAGTTTGGCTAATACTGCTTTCTCCCCATAAAAACAGTATCAGTTTTATCGCGAACTTAAAAAAAATAGTGGAAATATTAAGGAAAACAGATCAAGCAATGCTGACTTTCCAGCCACGTTTCGGCGATTTCTTTACGACTAACAGCGTGTGGGTACGAGCGAGTTGGTACTCCATTATGACTCCGTTAAGCGCAGTTAAGAAAACACAGGACGAGGGAGACAAGGACCAGCGCTACTTACAACTGAATTTTAATAACAACCACGGGACATATAAATAGAACAGAAGAACAACACGCCCAAAGGTCTACGAAGTTTATCACATCCCTGCACCGCCCCCCCACGCAAGATAGCAATTGGGGTATTCATTGCCAAAAGTGCGACAAGTGCGAGCCTGTACGATGCGTGCTCCGTCATTTTTCGGGACGCGGATCAGCGCACGCGAGAGATTGTTGAGGCCACGTAAATGCAGCGGATAGGTCACTGCGCCAGTTCGACGTCCATATCTTTGAGTTCGAAAGAGCTGGCCTTCTTGGATAAGCATTTATCACACTTGCGTGCCTGATGAGAGCGTGGGGGGCGGTGCAGTGATGTGATAAACTTCGTAGTCATTTGAGCGTGTTGTGCTTCTTTTCGATTTATATGTCCCGTGGTTATTAAAATTCAGTTGTGAGCAGCGCTCGTCTTTGTCTCCCTCGTCCTGTGTTTTCTTTACTGCGCTTAAGGAGTTATAATTCTTTATGACGTCACAAAATGTTACTTGTGCGACTGGCAGCCGCCAACCTGAGCAACCTTCAAGCAACATGACTGGTCTGTTGAACCGCGGTACATTTGATCGTATGACTTCAATGCCGACATGCAGCCTTTTTTTTTGCGATAGTTTGCTATTCAGCATTAGGAATGTCGACACACTGCTTACTATGATTTTACTGCTGGCCCACATGCGTCACTCCTGCCCATATTACGTCACCGTAGCGCGAAATTTGAAACTTAATTCTCAACATTTCTTGCTTTTTTTTCGGTTAAAAAAACGTTTTTCGTGACCCGAACGGTGCTGAGTGAGTTACAACAGGCTAGTTCTTCCTAACTGAACAAAGGTCGTATTTGGTCTTCAAGAACCGCGTTACTTTGGTGCACAGGTCACATACACGAACCCGTCTTCTGGCCCGTAACCCAGATCAAAGCGACAATTACAGCTTTCGACAAGCAATAAGTATTAATTCCTCGGTTCCAACTCAAGCACCACAGGCAATGGCGTTCGGCGTCGCAATCTGGACTCCGAGGAATCCAGGAAGAGTCTATTCTGTGGCGAGTAGATACCCCCCTAAGAAAGTCATAGAAACTTCCCTTTTTTTTAATGTGCAGCACAATTAACACCACAAATTACTCGGAAAACGCACATGCCTCAATTAAACCGCCCTCCTCCGCATGCCACTTGGCCGCATTAACACGCCTTACTTCCCTATAACTGCCATTTTTAACAATAAAGTGTTTTACTCCCGGATACACCAAGATATCACTGACATCATATCCGTCACGAAAATTACGCCAGTACCACGAAGCAAGTGGCCTGTAAAAGGTGCACCCCTGCACACAGGGTCTTCTTGCAGGGAAGCAGCCTTTAGTACTAAAGAGTACGTTATACTCAGGGTTGTTCGTTTTCGGGTTTTACATTTTAACACGAAAGTGTTTTATGCCTGGATACACCAAGATTTCACTGACGTCATATCCGTCACGGAAATGACGCCAGTACACCTTTGCCGAAGCCACCCACCAGCAGAACGTCGCTCGCCAAGCACACCCACAAGACAGCCGCCGACCCGCAAATCATGCTCAGCTGCAGATTTCGCTGCACATTTCGCTTTCGTGTTTTACCGATTCCTATGACAGAGGAATCAACCACAGTTTTTTTACACATTGATCATCAACATTTGAGTGCAGTTCCTCGGCAATTCTTATTCAACTAGCTAAGAAGCCCTATCCCACACTGTCTTGAGCGAGCGACTTCGCCCACGTCAGCTTAGCTTCGAGGAATCAAAGAAGCCATTCGATACAATTTTCGTTACTCGCCGGCACTTCGGAGCCATTTTCTTCGATTCAAAAGACGCTCTACGGAGCCTGCAGCGCGATATGCGTCAGAATTTACACACACGCCCAGCGCAACGTGAAATTCCTGCACAATCTCGCGCACGTAGCTCACAACTGCGTAACAATGCAGTGGTTCCCACGGCACTCTTGGGAAACCCCGAATGGGACGAAGCTGCTCGCACGAGCCCTAACTGAATGAAACCTCCGTGACCTCTGCCGGAGAGAGAGAGAGAAGGCGCTTTATTAGAAGAGAAAGCCGAGATGTTTGCCGGAATTTTGACACCGACACGCTACTCGGCGGGGGAAGGCGGAGGTGGAAAGAAAAAGCCCCATAGATTACAGGGCAGAAGAAAGAGGAAGAAATAAAATAAGACAAAAAAAAAATGAAAAATGACGTTCAGTTTGTGAGTAGTGGGATTAAAAAGTCTGACTTCTAAACTCTAAACCACTGCAATCACGCCAATCTCGTCTAGATAGTCGAACAACTCCTCCAGTACTTTGCGTTGAGCTGGTGGAGATGGCCGTGGACCAAGAAGTACTTTCAAGGTCGTTGGTCCTGGGCTGAGGCGCTCTAGTTTATGCGCAAGTCTGCATCTTGCGTGTATGTCATCAGGCATTTCTACGAGACCAGTAGGCATACAGACTAATACACCGCATATAGACCAGTGCTATACTGTTTGCGTCGTGGCTCAAATTTGAAGTGACTTCGTATGTGAAATATAAAAAGTTTAATTACTGGAAAACTCGGGTACATTGGTATGACCCCAGCAATAAGAGAGAACGGTGGTGAAAACGTTCCGTCACTTCGCGGGCGCGTGGGGCGACTTAAAAAGAACACGCGCCGGACAGAGGATGAAATCTGAGCCCTTCGAACCACCCATTTGTGGGCATAAATAAACACTGTCGTCTGGCGGCGCCTCAACCCCTCGGGATGACTAGGGGCCCCTCGGCGTGGCATTTGCAGTAATTTACGGTCATGCAGTCGTTCCCTGCGTGTGCTTCGAGAGGCAGTTGCGGTGTTGTTGTGTGCTCCGGGGCCGTCTTCTCCGCTGACGGTCGATGTATCTTTTGTTTTCGCTCATCGACATGAATGAGTTCTCCGAAGCCTTGCAACTGGCTGACAATATCTTTCTGACTAGGGGCATTATCTCGTAGGCTGTGCATTAACGGGGCGTTCGTTCACAAACTCTGTCCTCTCAGTGCAAAGCGCCAGTATCATTATTTGGGTGCATTGGAGAGAGAGAGAGAAGGCTCTTTATCGAAAAAGCAGAGAGGTTTGCCGCCGTTTACCAGCTTCTCTGCTGAGGTATGGGGATGGGGGAAGAAAAGGCCCAAGAAAGAGCTGGGCAGGAAAAAAAAAAGAAAAAAAAACTGCCTTGGACTTGGCGCGATAACGGACTTTCACAAATTTGGTTTTTGGTCTGAGCGTGGGCTACGTAACTTACAATTTTGAAAGTAGGCCCATGTCATCCAAATAAGAGAACAGACTCCGTATCAGTGGTTCTCAGCCATGACTGCCCCGGGGACCCCTTGTGGGCTTGCTAAAGTGATGGGGGAGCCCACGATGGAGCATATGTTGTTTGGTGTCATAACGCCAAACAATTTCTACTTGCAGCTTACGTAGCCTACACACTTATTCGATGCCCGCCTTTTATGGTTGACGCTAATGACGATGCGCACCATGTTAAACAATCTGGTCTTGAATCTAAAATTCTTCTAAACACCTATATATTGCATCTTCTGTGTATGCTTTTTTCCTTCTCATAGCTGGCTTGTCGTGCAAAAAGCAGTTGTTAAAATAGGTGCTACGCGGAGAAACTAAACGTACATGTAATGCGACAAAGCTACATTTTTTGCATTGCAAGAAAGTGCTGGCAAAATCGAGAAAAATCTTTGAGTAAAAGCTTTGAGGTAGGCTTCGCGGACCCCTCAAATGCTCTCGCGGACCCCCATTTGAGAATCACTGCCGTAGAGCTTGGCGCTGCTTCGAGGGACAAATACATGGTCCTAAAATAATCTTGAGAGTTATTGGTCCCTGTTCCAGGCGTTATATTTTTTTCAAGAAGTTGGATCGCGGTTCCATGTAGGCGGCACATTCTAATAAAATGTGTTCAACTGTTCCCACACAAGGATAATTATCACTGTGCGGATTCGGCGTCGCTCCAAGGCGAAATAGGTAACTATATTTGTGTATGCACAGTTCAGCCGTAGACAATGATACAACATTTCCAGCTTACGAGGGAGCTGTCTAGGCAGTCTCGACTTCAATTCTGGGTCAATAGTGTGCAGAAAGCAGCGGGTATTTTGCAAGTCACCACACAGGCGGTTTCTTTCAGTCACGGCGAAGTGGTGAGCCATGGCAGAAGTTTCTGTTTTCGTAAAATACACCTTGCGGTATTTCAGGTGCAGAAGGCCTTTACGGGCCGCGTCGGTACACGATAGCTTTGGCATTTGATTTTTCACCCACTGTAACTGGAAACCATCAATTTTCTTTTCGTTTTTTAATTTTCGGTTTCTCCTTGCTACATCTACGGTTCATCTACTTATTCCCTTTTTCCCGCAGAGTAACATGTGAGGCGTAGAGCGCATAGGGCCAGGCGTACGGACGTACAACTATGTTCGCGCCTTCCTATCACACAGAACAGCCCCGCTGACCCTGGGCGACTTACAATCTCCTGAAATACAGCTCCCATCAGGCGGCACACCGCAGGGATCGGTCATATCCCCCTACTGTTTAATCTAGCAGTGTCACACAGCCTGTGCTCTGGATCGAGTGCCCGGTCTTCAATACAGCATGTATGCAGACGATATAACCCTATGGGTCACTCGAGGAAGTGATGCATACATAGAAGAAACCCTTCAAGCTGGCGCTACAGCCGTCGTGCAAGGAGCCCGAGTAGCGGGCCTACAATGCTCTCCCACCAAATCAGAGATGCTTGCCTTGCCAGCAAAAATATCTGGACCTTCGCGAGAGGCTTCCATCCATGTTTTAGTGGATGGGAAGCCTGTACCGCGGGTCACAAGCCTCAAAATTTTAGGACTTATGCTACAGAGTAATCGGCGCAATACGGAGGTAATCAAAAAGTTATCGGCGCATGCTACCCAAATAATTGGCCTGCTCCGTCGGAGCGTTGCCCGAGGGCATGGCCTGAAACAGCAAGACCGCTTGAGACTCGTACAAGTGTTTGTTATCAGCCCACTCACATATGCACTTCCCCATCTTCCCCTCAACGACAGCGAAATGAGGAAAGTAGATGGTCTCATCCGCAAAGCATACCGAGCCACCTTGCAGTTAACTCCGAATGCATCCACTGCCAGATTAGAGGCAACAGGGACATACAATACGGCAGCAGAACTAATCGAAGGCCATCGCACTGGCCAAGTCAACCGCCTAGGACGCTGCTCCGCGGGCAGACTCCTCTTGCAGAGACTCGGGATCGGCCCAGCTCAAAGCCCTGAGTCTGTGTGCTGCATCAAATCATCAATCAGAAATCATATCATCGTTCGGCCGATTCCCAAAAACATGCACCCGAAATTTCATATTGAAAGGCGGATTCATCGAGCCACGATACTAGATAAAAAATTTCCCCCTTCCCGAGCAACCCTATATGTCGATGCCGCAGAATACCGGCATAAAGATGCATTCGCCATTGCTGTATTTCACTCCACGTCATCTCCTCGACCCATTCCCTCCAATTAATTCTCCTGGCCAGTGGATGGAGGCATTGGGCCGCTCGGATCCCCAGCTCCAGAAGGAGCTTGTGACTCGAGCGGCTGATGTCGTCAAGACCCTCCGGGTCGTGCCCACCGCGCCCTAGCCCTTTATGTAAATAAAAGTTATTTCTCTCTCTCTCTCTCTCTCTCTCTCTCTCTCTCTCTCTCTCTCTCTCTCTCTCTCTCTCTCTCTCTCTCTCTCTCTCTCTCTCCGTCTATCGACGACGATGGTTGAACGCGAAGCTTTCTCGTGATGGATTCTTTGGTTGGCCAATCCCTAACCCTTTATGTAAATAAAAGTTATTTCTCTCTGGGGAAGTAAAGCTCTCTCTCTCTCTCTCTCTCTCTCTCTCTCTCTCTCTCTCTCTCTCTCTCTCTCTCTTCGTTTTCTGCTGTTTCCCTTCCACTTATTCTGTGCTGAACGTAACAAAATATCATGCTCAAGCTCTCTGCTTCTGGGAAAGTAAGGTTCTCTCTCTCTCTCTCTCTCTCTCTCTCTCTCTCTCTCTCTCTCTCTCTCTCTCTCTCTCCGTCTATCGACGACGATGGTTGAACGCGAAGCTTTTTCGTGATGGATTCTTTGGTTGGCCAATCCCACTCTGCGAGTATGTGCTTCTGTGGAGGTACGCGCCACTTTTCTAAAATACCCACAGCAACTATAGGGGTGGGCACTCCGTAGGCCTAACGTTTGGGTTTGGGGTGTACCGCTCGAATCCGGTACCTGCTGCTTTGCGTTCAGTGAGCAATTGTTTGAGTGAATGCCGGTTTGAGGTGTTAAACCCGAAGATGTGACGTTAGGCTTAACGTCCTAAACCTCAAAACGGGAAGTTAGGCCTAACGTCTTGTGGCTAGCATCCTTACGGCACGCGGACAACGCCAATCTCATCCTACTTCGTCCTGTGGGTAACGGCTGTCGATGTGCACCTCACAACATGACGTTAGGCCTATTTACGTCGCACTGTCTCACGCTTGCGTCCCCTCCTCCATCTGCTGCATGAACCTTTAGCGGAGGGGGCCTAACGGAGCCGCCGTCAAGCCTCGCACAATAGCGTTTTAATTTTGCTACACTTCACTCACAATCATCATCATCATCATCATCATCATCATCAGGGAGAGTTGGCTTTCCTGCATCTGCTCATTGCAGTAGCTGAAAATGTTCGGTGACATCCCATTTTAAATCAATCCCCGCTTTCACGAGCTCAAAATGCTTCCGCTGTGATTCGCGCTGTCACAGCGAATGACTCCGGTTAATTCAGGCCACCCGGGACCTCTAACGCGTCCCGAAATGTCCTGCCCGCAGGCGCTTTTTCTCATCTATCATCCACGCTAACAGGGAATGCAGCACTACCTATATGGAACAGGGGCTGGGCCCCGTCACCTCGTAGACACGCAAACAGTTCACTCCCCACACCATAACGGAAATAAGAGGGGGGGGGGGTGGCAAACGGAGTAAGTAATTTAAAAAGGGTGCGGACAGCGGAACACCGCCTGCGCGAACCGCGTCCTGTCGTTAAAACAGCGGTGCGGTGGAGCCGAGCGTGCAAAGCCACGGGGAAAGGCAAGCAAAGTGGCGCGAACTTTGAAAGAGAGAACGGACCCTCCGGAAAGAGAAAACGAATCGATGCCGCGGGGAGGATGCGCGCGGGGGGGATATAAGAGTTCGCGGGGTTCCGACATCGCGAGAGCACGGGGTCCCGGCGCATGCAGCGCCACGACGCGGCGGGAGCTGCGGCACGCGCGGAACCGTCCCGCCGCGGGCGTCGGAATGGAGACAGCTGCGGCGTCAGACGCCCCGGCGGCGCCCGACACGGGAAGCCCATTTCCGCCGCCCCCACCCGTGTCCTCTCCAGCCGCCATGCAAATGCGCACTTGACTCGAATCGCGCCCGGCCGCCCCCATTCAGGCAAGCCGCGGGCCACTCTCTAATGCAGCAGCATCAGTGAGAGGCCACGCCACCGCCGCGGAAGAGCCCAACAGATGGCGCTGCTCTCACGGCGAGCACCCGCTGTCTCGGCTATGGTCCTGGCCCGGCCATCGATCGGAGCACCCGCCGCCATGTTGGATGTCCCTTCTCCAGGCCGCGCCGCGCGCGGAATCACCTCCTAGATCAAAAAGCCTCCTGCGGTTGACAACTTGACACAAACCAACGTTCTATTTCTCTCCACACTCCCCGATAGCAACAAACGTAAACGAAAGTCTACAAACAAATTTGTTAGTTGTCTGTTGAGACAGAACTGAGACGGTGTGATTGTACGAATTTGTGTTTGCTTTTTTTTTTGTATCTCGGAGGTGGTTGCATTTGCGCGGCTCAATAAATTAGCGACGTTTCGGGTGCTGGCGGGTCGGCCGCGTCGCCGGGGCAACAAGCGGCTTAGCGGCGAGCGGCTCTTCTCGCTGGAGTGGCGAAGGAGAGTCAACAGGCCAGTGGCGGAGGCGATCCGCAGTGCAAACAGTGCCGGCCTAATGTGACTCAGGGTGCCACCCCCGGCGCGTATCGCACCGTCCGCAGCAGCACGGGCAACCCCTCCCAGTGCCGATCGCCGCCGCTGTGCTGTATCGCCACCGCCGCAGGCGTAGAACCCCGCGCGGGCCGCATGGGCTTCCCGATACGAGTCCCACGTCGGCGTCCGGGATGCCTAGGCGGGACGGTCTCGTCATTTGGACGCGGCCGTTCGCGGGAACATTCGTCTGGGCAGCGAGTGAACCTTGTTTCTTTTTGGCGTGAAAGCGACCGCGGTGTTTGCCACTTTCCTCCTTAAACGAGGTCATGCAGCCAAAACACAAGTCTGGTTCAATCGAAAGATTACTTGGTGACGTCGCAGGCACTGGACGTCGCGGAGGCCTTATGGTCCTCCGCCACCCCCCCTTCCTAATCCCAGAGACTAATAAAGTTTGTTCTCTCTCTCTCTCGTTAGAATCATAATGACCTCACTTTTAACGTAAACTTCGCTCAAATAAGCTACATAATTAGGAAAAAAGGGAACGACCATGCGACCCACAAGCTCATTTCTCGCAACAGAACCTATGATGTCATATGTGCCAGCTCTGCGATTGGCTGAGGCCGGCAAAAGCAAACTCAAATTAGCAGGGCTTATAAGCTCTCCGAACAAGCTATGTGTGCTTACATTTAGGGCGAATTCTTTTAATAGCAGTAAGAATGGCGGGGTAAACAATGGAAGTTACGAAAGTACGCGTAAACGTGGAAGTGCTGACGTGTACTGCTGTTGGTACTCCGCGCACTATGCTGCTTTATCTAAACAGCACTGCGGCGCTTTGGGTTAATCACAGACGACACTGGCTGACTGTCATAAGCAACGGTGTCTTACGTGACCATATTTGTCAAGCGTACACTATGTTTCACGAAATGATTATTTTCTACCTTAAGAAAAACAAGCCAGATGCAAATACATTCGAAAACAAAAGTAGGAAGCGACCCGCCGAGGTATGGTGGCGCAATTTAGCTTGACTAACGGGAAACAATTGCTCCCCAGCACAAATGATGTCATTGCAGACGTCACGAAAACACGCGATTTGGCAAGAGAATCAAAATTTTAACTTACAATTAATTTATCAGTGAATACAGCACCGCTTGCTTCCAGGCAAGCGCTAAGGGAACTACAAACAGGAAATCTTCCGAATAAAACAAACTTGTATTTTGTTTGCACGGCCCCTTTAAACGAGGCAACGTAGAAAAAAAATAGAGAGAAGGGCTTCACAGTTAAATTTGACAGCTCGCACCGGTAATCCCGTGACGTAAGCTTTTACGGGGTCTGCCCTCGTGTCGTTATTCACAGCTTGTGCCGAGTAACCACGGGTAACCCTATTTTCTCAAGGAGGTTGCCTTATTACAACACGAATTGATGAGATGAAAACGGTGTTCAGCATCAACGAGATTTACCTAATCACATCCATGCCACATTATGCCGTGAGAAGTAGGCTTCACCGCAATGTTCCGACGTCGCACGGTGAAGGTGTACGAAGCAAAGGCACGGCCGGACTCAAAAATGAAGGCCGGATATATGTTAAAAAAACGCGTTGATAGAAAGAAAGAAAGAAAGAAAGAAAGAAAAGAAAAGAGAACACGTTCCTGGACACTAATCGAGGTTGTTTGGGTGTGAATTGGATGCACTACGATGTGCACTGTACAGGAATGCATGTCATGGTGACCCTCACCGTGTGGGTGATAAATACGTGGCAACCACAAAACTAAGCCCCTTACGAGTGCTCCCCTTGGCGTATTACCGCATTTTAGTTTTGGAGTACTGTCATGCTGGCGCGATGGCATGTTGGCGTACTTTGGTATTAGCGCACTTACGCGTAGGCGTACAGGAGTACTGGCGCACCTGCACGCTGGCCTACTGGCATGTTGGTGCACTTGCAGGTTGGTGTACTGGGGTATTAGTGCACTTATGTGTAGGCGTACAGGAATACTGGCGCACCTGCACGCTGGCCAACTGGCGTGTTGGCGTACTTTGGCATTAGCGCACTTAACGCGTAGGCGTACAGGAGTATTGGCGCACCTACACCTGGCCTACTGATATGTTGGCGCACTTGCGCGTTGGCGTACTGGGGTATTAGCGCACTTGCGTGTAAGCTTACAGGAGTATTGGCGCACCTGCACCTAGCATACTAATGTGTTGGCGCACTTGCGTGTTGGCGTACTGGGGTATCAGCGCACTTACGTTTAGGCATACAGGAGTATTGGCGCACCTGTATGCTGAACTACTGGCATATTGGCGCACATGTATGTTGGCGTACTTTGGTATTAGCGCACTTGTGTGCAGGCATACAGGAGTATTGGCGCCCCTGCACCTGGCCTACTAATGTGTTGCGCACTTGCAAGTTGGCGTACTGGGGTATCAGCGAACTTACGTGTAGGCGTACAGGAGTATTGGCGCAACTGTACGCTGAACTACTGGCATATTGGCGCACATGCATGTTGGCGTACTTTGGTATTAGCGTACTTGCCTGTAGGCGTACAGGAGTATTGGCGTACCTACACCTGGCCTACTGTGTTGGCGCACTTGCATGTTGGCGTACTTTGGTATTAGCACACTTGTGTGTAGGCGTACAGGAGTATTGGCGTACCTAAACCTGGCATACTAATGTGTTGGCGCACTTGCATGTTGGCGTACTGGGGATCAGCGCACTTACGTATAGGCGTACAGGAATATTGGCGCAACTGTACGCTGAACTACTGGCATATTGGCGCACATGCATGTTGGCATACTTTGGTATTAGCGCACTTGCGTCTAGGCGTACAGGAGTATTGGCGCACCTGTACGCTGAACTGCTGGCATATTGGCGCACATGCATGTTGGCGTACTTTGGTATTAGCGCATTGCATGTAGACGTACAGGAGTATTGGCACACCTACACCTGGCCTACTAATGTGTTGGCGCACTTGCATGTTGGCGTACTGGGGTATCAGCGCACTTACGTATAGGCGTACAGGAGTATTGGCGCAACTGTACGCTGAACTACTGGCATATTGGCGCACATGCATGTTGGCATACTTTGGTATTAGCGTACTTGCCTGTAGGCGTACAGGAGTATTGGCGTACCTACACCTGGCCTACTGTGTTGGCGCACTTGCATGTTGGCGTACTTTGGTATTAGCACACTTGTGTGTAGGCGTACAGGAGTATTGGCGTACCTAAACCTGGCCTACTAATGTGTTGGCGCACTTGCATGTTGGCGTACTGGGGATCAGCGCACTTACGTATAGGCGTACAGGAATATTGGCGCAACTGTACGCTGAACTACTGGCATATTGGCGCACATGCATGTTGGCGTACTTTGGTATTAGCAGTGCTCGTCCTGTGTGCCTCGCTTAAGTCTTTGTTTCTGTCGCGCTGTATTGTTAAGTTGGTATTAGCGCACTTGCGTGGAGGCGTACAGGAGTACTGGCGCACCTGCACGCTGGCCTACTGGCATGTTGGCGCACTTGCAGGTTGGTGTACTGGGGTATTAGTGCACTTATGTGTAGGCGTACAGGAATACTGGCGCACCTGCACGCTGGCCAACTGGCGTGTTGGCGTACTTTGGCATTAGCGCACTTAACGCGTAGGCGTACAGGAGTATTGGCGCACCTACACCTGGCCTACTGATATGTTGGCGCACTTGCGCGTTGGCGTACTGGGGTATTAGCGCACTTGCGTGTAAGCTTACAGGAGTATTGGCGCACCTGCACCTAGCATACTAATGTGTTGGCGCACTTGCGTGTTGGCGTACTGGGATATCAGCGCACTTACGTTTAGGCGTACAGGAGTATTGGCGTACCTACACCTGGCCTACTGTGTTGGCGCACTTGCATGTTGGCGTACTTTGGTATTAGCGCATTGCATGTAGACGTACAGGAGTATTGGCACACCTACACCTGGCCTACTAATGTGTTGGCGCACTTGCATGTTGGCGTACTGGGGTATCAGCGCACTTACGTATAGGCGTACAGGAGTATTGGCGCAACTGTACGCTGAACTACTGGCATATTGGCGCACATGCATGTTGGCATACTTTGGTATTAGCGTACTTGCCTGTAGGCGTACAGGAGTATTGGCGTACCTACACCTGGCCTACTGTGTTGGCGCACTTGCATGTTGGCGTACTTTGGTATTAGCACACTTGTGTGTAGGCGTACAGGAGTATTGGCGTACCTAAACCTGGCCTACTAATGTGTTGGCGCACTTGCATGTTGGCGTACTGGGGATCAGCGCACTTACGTATAGGCGTACAGGAATATTGGCGCAACTGTACGCTGAACTACTGGCATATTGGCGCACATGCATGTTGGCATACTTTGGTATTAGCGCACTTGCGTCTAGGCGTACAGGAGTATTGGCGCACCTGTACGCTGAACTGCTGGCATATTGGCGCACATGCATGTTGGCGTACTTTGGTATTAGCGCATTGCATGTAGACGTACAGGAGTATTGGCACACCTACACCTGGCCTACTAATGTGTTGGCGCACTTGCATGTTGGCGTACTGGGGATCAGCGCACTTACGTATAGGCGTACAGGAGTATTGGCGCAACTGTACGCTGAACTACTGGCATATTGGCGCACATGCATGTTGGCATACTTTGGTATTAGCGTACTTGCGTGTAGGCGTACAGGAGTATTGGCGCACCTGTACGCTGAACTGCTGGCATATTGGCGCACATGCATGTTGGCATACTTTGGTATTAGCGCATTGCATGTAGACGTACAGGAGTATTGGCACACCTACACCTGGCCTACTAATGTGTTGGCGCACATGCATGTTGGCGTACTTTGGTATTAGCGCATTGCATGTAGACGTACAGGAGTATTGGCACACCTACACCTGGCCTACTAATGTGTTGGCGCACTTGCATGTTGGCGTACTGGGGATCAGCGCACTTACGTATAGGCGTACAGGAGTATTGGCGCAACTGTACGCTGAACTACTGGCATATTGGCGCACATGCATGTTGGCATACTTTGGTATTAGCGTACTTGCGTCTAGGCGTACAGGAGTATTGGCGCACCTGTACGCTGAACTGCTGGCATATTGGCGCACATGCATGTTGGCGTACTTTGGTATTAGCGCATTGCATGTAGACGTACAGGAGTATTGGCACACCTACACCTGGCCTACTAATGTGTTGGCGCACTTGCATGTTGGCGTACTGGGGTATCAGCGCACTTACGTATAGGCGTACAGGAGTATTGGCGCAACTGTACGCTGAACTACTGGCATATTGGCGCACATGCATGTTGGCATACTTTGGTATTAGCGTACTTGCGTGTAGGCGTACAGGAGTATTGGCGCACCTGTACGCTGAACTGCTGGCATATTGGCGCACATGCATGTTGGCATACTTTGGTATTAGCGCACTTGCGTCTAGGCGTACAGGAGTATTGGCGCACCTGTACGCTGAACTGCTGGCATATTGGCGCACATGCATGTTGGCGTACTTTGGTATTAGCGCATTGCATGTAGACGTACAGGAGTATTGGCACACCTACACCTGGCCTACTAATGTGTTGGCGCACTTGCATGTTGGCGTACTGGGGATCAGCGCACTTACGTATAGGCGTACAGGAATATTGGCGCAACTGTACGCTGAACTACTGGCATATTGGCGCACATGCATGTTGGCATACTTTGGTATTAGCGCACTTGCGTCTAGGCGTACAGGAGTATTGGCGCACCTGTACGCTGAACTGCTGGCATATTGGCGCACATGCATGTTGGCGTACTTTGGTATTAGCGCATTGCATGTAGACGTACAGGAGTATTGGCACACCTACACCTGGCCTACTAATGTGTTGGCGCACTTGCATGTTGGCGTACTGGGGTATCAGCGCACTTACGTATAGGCGTACAGGAGTATTGGTGCAACTGTACGCTGAACTACTGGCATATTGGCGCACATGCATGTTGGCATACTTTGGTATTAGCGTACTTGCGTGTAGGCGTACAGGAGTATTGGCGTACCTACACCTGGCCTACTGTGTTGCCGCACTTGCATGTTGGCGTACTTTGGTATTAGCGCACTTGTGTGTAGGCGTACAGGAGTATTGGCGTACCTAAACCTGGCCTACTAATGTGTTGGCGCACTTGCATGTTGGCGTACTGGGGTATCAGCGCACTTACGTATAGGCGTACAGGAATATTGGCGCAACTGTACGCTGAACTACTGGCATATTGGCGCGCATGCATGTTGGCGTACTTTGGTATTAGCAGTGCTCGTCCTGTGTGCCTCGCTTAAGTCTTTGTTTCTGTCGCGCTGTATTGTTAAGTTGGTATTAGCGCACTTGCGTGGAGGCGTACAGGGGTATTGGCGCACCTACACCTGGCCTACTGATGTGCTGGAACACTTGCGCGTTGGCGTACTGGGGTATTAGCGCACTTACGAGTAGGCATACGAGTATTGGCGCACCTGCACGCTGGCCTTCTGGCGTGTTGGTGCACTTGCATGTTGGCGTACTGGGATACTAGCGCACTTACGTGTAGGCGTAAAGGAGTGTGGCGCACTTGCACACTGGCGTATACTTGTGTGTGTTGGCGTACTGGGGTACTACCGCAATTGTGTGTAGGCGCACATGAGTATTGGCGCACGCGTGCGATGCGATATCGCGTACGCAATTAGAGCTGCTGTCATGCCAGAAAAACCAGTTCCACTTCCATCACATATCATGGCGCTTCACCAAAAGACGATATATTAGGGAACCGAAGCAGTCACACATTTATAATCTTTCGTGATACAAAAAATTAAGGCAGTAAGATGACAAAACTGGTGCAAATATTTTGAGTGAGGCAATTTACGTTGCAATGAACAGAAATTGATCGCAATATTATACAAAATTCCGCTGTATTATTTGAAGCTAAATTCTAAAATGTCTCCCTTCCTCTGACTAAGGGGGAGAGAGGTACCCGGAGGCATTCTCTAAATCAACTAAGCTCGAACAATTAACAGCAAAGTTACTTAAGGTAACCTACCCGTTCAAGCGTAACAACAGGAGCCTTCGTAGTGACATTAGCATTTTAGTCGAGGAAACAACACGAAAAAAAAAAAGAAAAAGAGACAGCGATCATGTTATTGTGTAGAAATTACACCAAAATGAAGGTAAAATAATGCCTTCCATTTGACCACAAAAATGATAATTTTAGTCATAAAAATAGATCAATCATGGCCCCCAGTAATACTGTTAAGATGAGGTTTAATTTGCAATCTTAAGGCAATTTGGCAACTACTGCATAAACACCCCAAGCGTGGCACTGTCAAGCAAAAAAACCGTGTTTGTTGAAGTGGAGGCTATTAAGCGAGCGAGTTATTTTAGGTGCGTAATAAATACACCCAAACAGCTTAACGAATATTTGTAAGATCTAGAAATATAATTAACATAACCTCAGCAAGACTATCAACATTTTCAGGAAGTAATAGGAACATGAGTTCCGCTTACACAAATTTGTATATGCGCCACGTAAGCAATAATAGCCCATGCTTCTTAAGTATGGTATTATAAAAAGTAAAAAAAACAATAACTACAGGCTACATAAGTATATAAGAAATTTTACTAATATGACTCCGAAAATCTTACAGAACCATGTCGAAGCTATGAATTAATCCATGCAGTATCCCTCCAGATCCCATTACCAAAAAGACAAAGCGAACTTTACATTGTTATAGGTGCAAACGAAATATTCCGTTGAAAAACTAAGTCACTTGATAGAAACACGACATTCCTTGCAAGGCCGATCACTTAAAAAACCATCCAGCATAAAAAACAAAGAGATTTCTAAATGCAGATATATGGCTAAAAACACCAGGAGGAGGAATTGACGGAAAGCGTTGTCGTATACTCGGCGATGAGCACGGCTGTGTATTGCGCCCGACAGAGGGATACGGCAGCACATCACACTTGTATCAAAAGCGAACATGCTACGGCGCATTACACCCTAGCACTGACGTTATCGTGTCCCCTAGCGGCGCCCGCGAGCGGTTGCCTTTTATGCTCGCACGCCGTCAGTGGGGCAGAGCCTTGAAATCCCCGGAGTTTCAGTGGGCACCGCAAGGTGGCGCTACGGCGTTTTCAGCTCACGGCAAACTCCGCCGTCGACACCGGATTTTCTGCGCCACGGGGCCCTTTACCCTGGGCGTTAAATGGGAGCATCATCAACCCCCCACGGTGGCTCAGTGGCTAAGGCGTTGTGCTGCTGAGCACGAGGACGCGGGTTCGATTCCCGGCCGCGGCGGCCGCTTTTCTGATGGAGGCGAAAAGCAAAAACGCCCGTGTGTACTAGATTTCGGCGCGTGCACGTTAAAGGTCCCCAGGTGGTCAAAATTAATCCGGAGCCCTCTACTACAGCGCGCCTCATCGCCTGCGTTGCGTCGGCGCGTTAAACCCTAGAATCAATCAATAAATAAATGGGAGCATAAAGTGTGGCATTGCATCTCTCAGAGAAAAAAGATGTGAGCGTGGTCAATCTCACACTATAGTTAGTTTTCCCTACTTTGCTTCTTCTGCGCGTTTCCGCTATGCTCGAAACGATCAGACGAACAATTACTAAATGCTTAAAGCGACTTCCTTGCGCGCAAAGGCATCGCCGAACGGCGCTTCTTTTGCTTGTATGTTTTGACTGCATGTCTTCGCCGCATAGCCTCCGTATTGTGTCTTCGGCGCTCCTGTACAGCATAACTCGCACTCATTGGTGAAAGAAAACCTAAGAGAGGCCTCTCTAGCCATCCAGAGATATTGTTAGAAGCGTGGGGGAAGTCACGTGACTCTTTCGCGCTCTCAGGAGGCAACTGGCAACGCGTCTTAGGCTGCGTTCCAATCCGCGGACAACCTGGTCGACAGGTTACGAAGCAGTCCAATTAGACGTCTCAAGGAAGCATAATTGGAATGGCGCAGCGGTCACCAACGCAGACGACAACTTTGTAGCAGACATGTTGAGAAACGCGAGCCGCAGGTTTCGTAAATAATATTACCGTTGTAATTACAAACATTATGTGATTTAAAACTAAACAAAAGCATCTTCACCGCTAGGAAATTATACTAAATATTTCAATAAAAGAACAAGATTTTAAAAAGAACAAAACAAAAGAAGTAACAAAACAAAACAAAGCAAAACAACGCAAAGAACAATACAAAACAAATAAAAGAACAAAACAAGAACAAAATTTGTCACAACATTGGTACACAGAAAGGTGGCGCTGGGCGTCACTTGGCACTGGAGACTGGAAGGTAGTCTGCATCGTTGCTGACTTCCATGCTGTCCCTCCGAAGCAGCCTTCATTGACTGCTTCGTTCGAATTGGAACGGCGCTTAACATGACGGACTGTCCGCGAAGACCGCAACGAAGTCCCCTAAAGGGGCAATTGTAACGTACCCT
This sequence comes from Haemaphysalis longicornis, assembly GCF_048455015.1. Taxonomy (NCBI): domain Eukaryota; kingdom Metazoa; phylum Arthropoda; class Arachnida; order Ixodida; family Ixodidae; genus Haemaphysalis; species Haemaphysalis longicornis. The sequence goes on from NW_027526407.1 coordinate 51,735,205, forward strand.
TAGTAACAGCGGCCACAGGGGCCCTACGTCACAGCGAGGCCCAAGCAGAATTCAATGGTCGACAGGCGTAGACGGAGCAGACGACAGGATGAGCGAGTAAAGGCGGAGGATGCGTACTGTGTGCGCACAAAAAGTAAGACCAGATTCCTTCAATCCCCTCTGGTCATGAAACTCCCGGCCAAGTTTCGTACGGGGACAAAGGCTACAGCGAGGGGCGCAACCGCAGATCGGAGGGCATCGGGCGGCCGCCGCTGCTCTGTAGCCAGACCGGCAGGCAGGAACGCAGTAGCAGCATGCCCGTTCGCGCCGAATTTTTTCGCCACTCACGAAATGATAAGTCTATTTCAGCGGCCCGCGACACGTAAAGCGAGAGCGCACTGCTGATATGGCGGCGAGCGTCTGTTTTATCTTACTCCGTGGTCCGTTCCCTGCCAAATGCGCTCTTACCACGCCCCCGGCTGCCCTCCGATCAACACCAGCGCCGCGGCGCGGCAGCGAACAAAGCTCTCCCATAGCGTGACGGCGAAGTTTCATGACCAGAAAAGCATTGAAGGACTCTGGTAAGACCTTCCGAAATTGCATTCCCGCATTCAGTAGAACTGCAAGACCTCTTCTAATCTTTTCTTTCTTTCATGCTCGTGCCACTTATATCATCGCCTCTTTTAACTACGCAGTAAGCAGAACACCAACGCAGCCACTACAACAACTATCGAAACGCGCGACACGGACTTGGACTTGTCTGGGAGCGAAGTAGGTCTGCTAACGGCCGAGCTCGCATAGAGCCAACTCTTGGCAGGGCGCCATTCCAGCGCGACGACTCCTCGCCCCTTATAGGGCGGAAGCCCCTTAAGGGCTGGGGCTGTTGGCGTCTCCTGGCGTATTTGTCATCGTCATCTCGTGTAGTCACGGTACGAAAACACCGAGACACTCGTTTTCGCCTCGTGCTAGAAGGCTTCGTGCTTCACACACAAGAGATATTTACAGCACAGCTGTATACCGTTGCCCCCCAATGGTTCCATCTCCGTTGGCAAAAACGCCAAGGCGTCAAGATTACGCTTAAACACTGCATGCTTCGCCCCTCCCCAGGTTTCACGTTAGTGGAGATGGCTCGGGATTTTTTTTTACTGTCTCAACATCAGGTAGCCGTACACATACAGATATTTTTTCCCTTCTTATAAGCGCTCTAATGCTGACGCATTAATGATAGCCCACAAAAGTAATAACAATTCCCATTTTGCCGCAAAATTTATCAGGCTGAAACAATTGTCGTTCTTGAACCTGTCAAGTACATTTTCGCACTACGGTTCGCTCAAAAACTATCAGATTGTAGCTGATAGTCTGTACTCTGCACTCTCTCCGGAATCCCCAAAGTAGCAACCCCTTTTATGTTACGCATTAATGACAAATTAAATATACGCAAAGCTCCCTTGGATGACAAAACTTATAACTCGCCAAATAATCAGTTTAAGCGGTGAAGAAGTTAAAATGCAAGACCGGAAAGGCTTTATTAAAACCGGGCTCAGCAAAATTAACCAGGAAAAAAAAAAGTAACTCCGAGTGGAACAGGAAAGCCAAATTATTTTACGGATTTAAGCAGATATAGAACATGTTAGGTCAGTCCCAAACTCTCTTCTCAAAAACTAATACACCCCTGAGGCAATTTCAGCACACGTAAAAAGCCTGCACTACATGAAACATTTCAAAGCCAGCGAAAGCAACTAATGCGGGGCGGACTAAATGGCCCAAGCTTTGATCATTACCTGAGTGAATGGCAAAATACAAAAGCGCAGAGAAAGAAACCCAGCCAAATTGATAAAAAAAGACCTAGTAATACCCAAACAGGAAGTATGGTACAGCGCACGAGCATATTAAAGATGACGTAAAATGTAAACGTACGTCTTTCCCACCCACACTAATCCTGCAACGAAATAACTATTTTTTGCTAATCATCTTTAAAAAAAAAAATAATGCGCAAGCATATCCAAAGTGTAACAATTTATCCATTTGAGCACTATTATCCGAATAGTAAAGAAAGGGATTGTTTTTGTTTATGTAATCATCTCTAAATCATTTTTTGCGACTGCGCTATTCTTCTAAATTGTATAGTTTCATCGAATATATGTCTGATGAAACGGACCTCTTAGGTCATATTCAATAAGCCAATCCCTGTTATACACTTGTAGTACAGGCTGGGTAGGTGGTTTCGTTCCTTCAGAAGCCCGCAATAAGGCATAAACACACAATCGTGCATGATGCCATTTACGATTCTTTCACTGTGAAAAACAACTGAGGATAGAATCTCTTCCTCCAACTACTTGTTCTCTCTCTCTCTCTCTCTCTCTCTCTCTCTCTCTCTCTCTCTCTCTCTCTCTCTCTCTCTCTCTCTCTCTCTCTCTCTCTCTCCTCTCTCTCTCTCTCTCTCTCTCTCTCTCTCTCTCTCTCTCTCTCTCTCTCTCACGTACACGCACGGGCGCGCACAGGTTTACTGATACTGATTCCTACCTGTAAGCGATCTCAAACGTAACTTCCCCCATTCTTAAACGATGACGGGGCGATAAAAATACTTTTTAAACACACTCAACTGGCACTCACAGCTCATTACAGCCTCAATACCGGCAACGAGTTCCGCAGAACACGCCCACTGTGTCAGGGACAACCCCTAACTGTTCGAGAAAATCACAGACTTCGGTCTTAAACGGTCATACCACCGATTCTTGTCGAGTAAGTGCAGTCTACCCAAAATCAAAGGTCATCACTCGAAACACCTTGCACCGAAACTGTTTCCTCATGGAAAACGTTTGACAGCGGAAATTTTAGATCTACCACCTTTACGCAAGTGCCGAAAGGAATGCTGGGAACCATAACACTGAGCCGCGCATCAACATACTTTTATCGGCACGTGAGATGAAAAGAGGTAGTGTATTTAGAAACTTGTTCCCAGTTCAAACTATAATAAAATGCAGTCTTTCCTATTCGTTTGTCCGGTCTATCGAATCACGCATTGAAACCGCTGCAGTTGTTTGTGTACGTACGGTAGTGTCACGTTTAGACGCACCATAGCGCCACCTTTCAGGCTTCAAAAGGTTTACTGCCAAATTAAAATTATTTCCTCCAATTTATCCAGGAATTCCTTATGGTTACCACAGTATATAAAACGCCGGCTTTCATATGAGCTAGAGGACATGAACTACACAAAAATCGGTTGTCTCCCTTTAAAACAGGTCTCCATAAGGTTATCACCCCATTACTTCTCTACATGGACCCCCTGGGTCATCCGAATGGCTCTTCACCATCTGCAGAGCGTATTCATTAGCTCGGTCTAAAAATTACGAAGAAAGCATCTTTCCTCGAGACTTTTTGCCGTTGGGGCTCCATTCTGCAGTATATAAAAGCACATACAGTTTTATGAGAAAACAAACAAAGCCAGGGGGTAAGTGCATGTGTTTTATTTACTTTGAAATACCGTTACTATGTTTTGATCAACGTTACTAGAATAGTAACGTTGGTTTTGACTTCCCGAACGGTTCATTTTTTGCTCAATTTTGTTTAACGGTGACGTCATACCTTGGTCTATCTAAACAGATTAGTCGCATCTAGTCCAGCGTGAATACAGTATTGAATGGCTGCAGTAGCGCCATGCTCCCAAAGACAAACTAGCCTAACTGAAGTAGGTATAGACCTAAGGCCGATGAATTGTTGCCTTCCCAATCTCTCACATTCCCTTCATTGCATTGTAATCATTTCCATCTGGCGTATAGCAAGCACTGCTGCTAGCAGAGCTGACCTCTCCAGCCCACATTAAAGACCCCTCTCTCTCTCTCTCTCTCTCTCTCTCTCTCTCTCTCTCTCTCTCTCTCTCTCTCTCTCTCTCTCTCTCTCTCTCTCTCTCTCAGGCCGCCGCCGCCGCCGCCGATGATGATGATGAGTAATGACCTCGGGTAACGCCATGCGCCATCTCGCCCATGATTATAATTTACCTACGTTTACCTAATTAACCTACTTTATCAACCTCCGATTCGTATTTCGCTATAGCTGTGCCCTAGCGCTACCCCTGGCTGTGATGACCGTTGATCGACTCCTTCACTGATTTATTTCCACCAATACTGAAGCCGCTGTTTAGTAATATCCACTGCTGACCAGTTAATGCTTCCCTCAACGGTGAAACCCGCAGTGCCTCAGCAAGGAGGACTTCCCCCAATTGTAGCTGGCTGGATCATTCAGCATTCTATTACTGGTTGGGTAATTGTTTATCTTTTCCACAGTCTACACATGTCTCATCCTGGGGCGAATATTTGCTCATGTAGGTCCTAGTTCTCAAGCAGCAAACCCGAGCAACAAAGACCAACGCACTAGTGCCCCCAGTGTTGCCGTTCTCTTTCTTGGTTTCTCCTTTATAGCTTCCAATTATCCTTTCTTTTCCATCCTTTCCGCTCCCATAAGCGTGTTTATTTCCTTCACTTTATTTTTGACTGCCCACGTACATTGGTCGTTTGCCCCGGATACTTCGTATATAAGAGGACTCAGAACGCCACCCTGTGGGATACCTGGTAACCCCACTACAGTTTCCGCCTATAGGAAACATACATTCACAGAAAACGAGGCCCCACCTTGCTTGTGCTGCGTCACATCTGGGTCGTCTGCTTTAGCCAATCAGGGTTCGCTCGAAATGGGCACTTTGAAATGGACACGCCATGGATAAAACAGAGAATTGTGTCCCTGGTATCATCTCAATTTCAATTTATTTCTTACAGACAGTGTTTACAGTCCTAGTACATTCGAAATACAACGAAATACACACCGCTTGCCAAGGTAAGCGAGGCAAAAGGAGGCTACCTGACGCCTGTCTGGGTCTCGCTTGGGTCTCTGCATTGCTATGCAGCATTTCAAAAAAATTGGGCCCATCTCCCCGCGAGGGGGACTCGAGTAAATGCGTCGCATAGGGGGTGGGTGTATTGCGTTAACGTTTAGTGTTTGGGGAGTTGGTGGTAGTGAATGCGTTCTATCAGCAGCTTCTTGGCGTAGTTTGAATGAGTCAAGGATATAAGGCGCGTTCGTAGCCTCCCATTCTGTGTCGGCTTTGTGGCGCAGTGGGTAGAGCACCATGTACATTGCGTTCCGCCCGCAGGGTCGAGGGATCGAAACCAGGCGCCGGATAGTATTTTTTTTTTATATAGTGTAGGGGGAGGGGTGCGGACTACGACTACGGACGTCAACGCGGGTGACATCGTGAGTTACTGAAATGCTCTGCATTTAAAAAAAATCATGCACCCCTCCGTCTAACGTCAACGATGGTTGTACGCGGAGCTTACTGGTGATAGATTCTTTGATTGGCCAATCCCACACTGAAAGTATGTATTACTTTGAGGTACGCACCACCTTTCTAGAATACCCCCACCAACTCTGGGGTGTGCACTCCGTAGGCCTGACATTTGGGTTTGGGGTGTACGGCGCGAATCGTTATAGCTGCTGCTTGGCGTTCGTTTCGAACATGTCGAAATGGGGCAATCGGATAGACGCCGCTCTCATAACGCGAGAAACCTGCAGGTTCGATTCCGGCCACGGGAAGCGCTTTTAACAGCAACGCTGTTGAGCAAATCGTTTGTGTATGGCGTTCGCAGTTTTAAAAATAGTATACAAATAAAATGCCGAGCGCACGTGAGCGTGGGCATTGCGGCGACCGCCCGGCAGTCAACAAAATCAAGAAAATGCCGAGCGCTCGTGAGTGCGTGGCTCGCGCGACCGCCCAGCGTCCCCGGCGCGCGTTTGTCAGGCCCAGCATGCCCACTTAGGAAGATTGGCAAAAAGAAAAAAAGAAAAAACGCTTTAGCGTTCGCCGTAATCGTGCCAACACTTGCTCGGAACGAGAAAGACTCCAGAGTTCGCCATAAGCGTGGCAACACTTGCAATTGCGTACGCCCCTCCAATGTGATGTTCAATGATTATCACTCCCAAAAACATGAAGAAAGCTCACATTTATAGCAGCAATGATGCAGTAAAGGTCGTTGCGGCAGCGAAGAAGAAGCAAATTGAGTTCAATCGTGTACATAAACCGTCGTGATGGTCGTGAAGGTTGCGTACAGTCGCGTGCGATTTGAAGGTAATCGCGCTAACGACCCCGCGTGGCTTTTTCGGCGCGCCTGGGACCTAGTTTAGGCATTCTTCTCTCCCTCGGTCGCTGTTCCTTCAAGCAGTCATCAGTCCCGCGACTAGTAAACCAGATACGACAAGTGGCACGTCATCGCTGCGTGCGCGATACGAAAAAAAGAAGAAAGGTTACTTGTTTTGCCGCGGGGGTGATAGCTGCTTGCAGAAACAGCGACTGAGGGAGAGAAGAATGAGTAAAGTAGGAACCAGGCGCAGTAAAACAAGCCGCGCGGGGGCGTTATCATCGTGATCGGTCGACGCTCGCGCGATTATCTCGAAATCGCACGCGACTGTACAGCTTCGCTATATACACTTTCAAGTCTTACGTGTTAGTGTGAGCTTCCTTCATTTCTTTCTTTCACTTCACCCACGATCCTTCATCATTATCGTCAGAGAAAGTTGGCTTTCCTGCAGGGCGTTTTCGCGTTACAGTCGCCATTAGTGAGAACAGTAAAGCTTTGCTGTAATAACACATTGTTTCAGTGCACGCGATCAAAGTGCACAACCACTTCAAAGTATACACTTCAAAAACGGGATGAAATTTTATACACTAAAGAAATAACGAAAAAGAAAACAGAATAGGAAACTGAACACACGGCAGGATATACAAATACATGGCAATTACTAAAAGCTTAGCAAGAGGGCTTTTAAACGTAGCAGTTGTCGTTGACTCACGAGCTATTGCAGGCAATTGCGGAGAATTATTAAAAGATCAGGTATACTGCATTCTGTTGACTGGGTTCCATAGGACGCTCGCACTTTTTTTTTTTTTAATATATGAATCCTGCCTGAATTTGTAACCGCATACTGGCCGTTTGTAATTCAGGAACGCCGTATCACTGTAAATTCGCAGAGCTAAACGGTGAAGATGGATACGTTCAATCATTAGGGTTTCACGTTTTTGAAAAAAAAATGGCAGCATACGTTCACCCGGCAAAAGGTTTTTGATAAATCTAAGACATCTATTTTGTGCGACCAAAATCTGTTCACGATTACCTTGTGCCATAGTACCCTAAACACGATTACAGTAGTGTAAGCGAGAATAAACCATTGCATAATACAGCTGTCGTTTGAACCATATTGGCAAGATCGACCTAAATCAGTTCAGCATTCCTATGGTTTTCGAAATTTCTACATTCAAGTAATCGACGTGTTCTGGCCATACTTTAGGTATTCCTGAAAATAAACCCTCAAAACTTTCTGTGATGTAACTTGCTTTAGTGTTTTCCCTTCAAATGTTAGTGCAGTCCTACTATAGATTGGTTTGTTTTTTGCTCTAAATATGATGTAACTAGTCTTATCTCTGTTAAGGGTTAGTTGATTTATAAACAACCACAAGGAAAACTCATTGCCTTAGAAAGAGCAGCACCATGAAAGAACGCATTAGGCCCGGTTCAGACGGTTGCCGCAACTTTCGTAATAACTTTAAAGAATGACGTCATTTCATGTCTCAGCCATCCGAACTGCGTGACACACCGTTTTTTTTTTTACGTCCATAGATCACAATTGGACTTTTGCGTCGGTAGTTAGTCTGAACATAGCCTTAGGGTCATCAGCGTAGAGCCCTATGTCTCGGTTTCCCTTTATTAGTACAATGTCATTGATGTACAGCAGAAACAGTAGCGGGCCTAATACGGAACCCTGTGGTACACCCTATTCTATTTTCTTTCAACTCGATTCAGCATTATTGAACCGGACAAACTGATCATCGTATCCCTCCATACATCCGTCCGTCCTCTGTCTGTCTGTCTGTCTGTCTGTCTGTCTAAGCTTATCTAAGCTGTGCTTTTTTTGTTCTTGTTCTTTTTTGCATGATATTCACCAGTCTTCCCACCAAGACGCCGTTGTCGTCATCCCGGTGACCGGAGGAGAGCAGGCCGCCGCCTTCGAGCGATCGAGGGCCCCGCGCGGCCGGCCGGTCGGAGGCCGGTCGTCCCGACGGCGCCGACCCGGCGGACCGACTGCTTCCCCGGGCCCAGCGACCAGATCCAGCGCGCGCGAGAGAGGACAGGTGTACAAGGGCCTTCCCTGTGCCCAACGTAACTGGGCGCCTGGCATAAATCGCCCCGGCGGCGCAAACAGCAGCGCGGCGCCCAGCGTCCAGCGCGCAGCGGGGCGCACGAGGCGCCCCGCCGACCGCGACCGGTCCCGCTCAAAGCGGCCGCCGCCGGGGCCGACGCAGCGGGAGCGGCCGGCCGAGGACGGGGGCCCCTCTTTGACCGAAGCCGCCGCCCAGGGCCTCGTACCGAGGCCCCGGCGGCGCGCCGATAACTCAATCGGCCCCCGGAGGCACCCCGAGCTCAGCGACGTCACTGTTGTTCGTGTATGTATACAGCCGGGTACTTACCTGAGCGCCACACACGGGGGGCCTTGGCTGAGCGCGTGCGCCGGCCACGGGCCCTGCTGGCGTCCGCGACAGCGCAAGATGAAAGCGTTAGTGCAGCGCACCGTCGTCCGCTGATCTGTCAGGAAGGTACGCGTGCAGCGCGAGACATAAAGACGAGGGCGGGGGGCAAGTGAGCAACGTATACCCGCGTCCCTGCTTACACGTGTTTTACGTTTGACTGAGGGCGCTTTAGATAACAAACTGCCAATTAACGGAGTAAGTCGATCTGCTGAAGCGAGAGGCAAAAAAAAGTAATAACAAAACTAGGAGGCTTTACCTACCAAAGTATGACTGACTATAGTATACAGAAGATGTGCGTGTAGCGATTGCTCAGGAAATTGAGAAAAGATGATTTAGAACTGGTAATTAGTATTAATATTTATTATAACAGCGGAGCTGTTGTTCTTGGCCATTGATTTGATTGATTGGAGGGTTTAACACGCCGACTCAACGCAGGCGATGAGGCGCGCCGTAGGGCAGGGCTCCGCATTAATTTTGACCACCTGGGGATTTTTAACGTACGCCCAAATCTCGTACACACGGGGATTCTTGCTTTTCGCCCCCATCAGAAATTTTCTTGGCCTTAATGTGTTCGGCGTCATCTTCTGAGAAAACCCCGGGTTCGAGGTACTTTACCGCGCACGTGAGCACGCGCCTCACGAGGAGCGCCGGGCGTCGTCCAGGCTTGCGCGTGGCGCTCGTAAAAGAATACCAAGAAAACAGTACACGTGCGTCCGCGCCTCGAGGGGGAAGCACATGACAGCTGGCGTTACAGACGCCCAGTTCGCGAAGCCGGCTGCGGCCGGCTCTAGCGCGTGCTGACTCAGCGTTCCACTTTGGGGTAGGTGTGAAAGCCTGCGGAAAAAAAATATCCGGGCTCGCCAGTCATGCATAAGGATGGCAACGATATCGACAAATATGACTACTACCATAGTGAAAAGCGACGCAGGAACATGTAAATAAACAATTTCAAACCTAATGCAATGCGTGGTGGTGTGTCCTTAAGTGCTTACATAGAAAGAAATCCTCCTGCTCCGCTGTGGTTCAAGTCTTGTGCAATTTAGTGCAAGCTTCGACATTTTTTTAAATGAATAAACGTTCTAATTTGACGAAGTTGCTCAGACAGACCTCTTTGCAGAATATACGTCACACATTACTCCTTAAGAGTCTTTGCTTTGTGCTGCGTATACCCTTTGTGGCCGAGCAACAAGACAAATTTCTGCATTACATGGTTACCTTTGTTAAGGACAGGCCCAACCGCCCAGAGCGGGGATTACAGACTCTCCCTCAAAAGAAAACTTCATTCTACTCGTTCTCATGCACTTCGTAGACATGCCTACGGTTTCTGTGGTATATAATCAGCCCATGTCGTTGCTAGTATACGCCTTATGCTTCTACCCATCGCACTGTGCTTTGTTTTCGTGTTCAGAGCCCATGCTTATTCAGTTGGCATTGTGACGTCACACTGACGTCATAGATCTTTACAAATTACAGTGCACCAGATAGAAGCACAAGTCGTAAACAACTGACGTCAGTGGCTCACGAAATATACACGTAAGAGGGTGGCCCGTTTTTCCGGGGGCAGTTACCTTACTTCTGAAAGGCCTAAAACAGCCTGGCTGAAAACAAAAAGAAAGCAGAATGGGGTCTCAATAGACAGTGTCTATCCCACCGCTCGGCGTAAATGAAGCTGAGAGAGTCTATTACTTTATACTCTTGAAATCATCTTGGAATACTCCTACCATTGCTGAGCTTCGTTGATATAAAGCGTAAGAGAACTGTGCGAATGCCAATAATTCTCGTAATTTTTGGAGATAAAAGAAACCGATCGCACTTTTGGTATATACGTCTGCATAAGCTCAGAGTTCCTGACGAGTTTCTGTCGTGTTTCTTGTGACTCCATAAGATCTCCATAAAAACTCTTCAGAAATTCGTAATCCATTTTTGTGAGGGCACTCAAGACCACAAACTTCATCTTTTGCATGTCGTTGTATAGTAGGCCGCAGTATGAGTTCAACGCAAATGTTTTACGCCCTTAACAGGAGCTAAGCTTTATTGCAGTGAGATCTGCTCATTCTAAGGTCCCCTGAGATTTCAACGCTATACACTCTCACAAAATAATGTTCCTCGGCGCCCTCAAATCTGCTTATCTGCGTCGAAGGCGGCTGTGCCTGACGATAATTAAAGACTTAATTTCTGCTCCGTTGTGTCTGCGTCTTTTTCTTCGCTTTCGTTTCTTATATATATATATATATATATATATATATATATATATATATATATATATATATATATATATATATATATATATAAATATATAGGGTTCGGAAATGAGGGGCTCGTTAGGAAATACAGAAAGAAATGCCGGCAGTCTACAACGCCAATGCCTTCTTTTCTTGTTCCGCGCTGCTTACATGTTGGAGGTAACGCTTTCGACTCCTACTCTGATTACCCGGATTCAATTAATACACGAAATTGAACAAATGTGTTTTTGTTGGGGCTGGGCGTCGCTTCAAAAAATTATCAGATTAATCGGTTGTTAGGATTAGAACGAAGAATTACCCAAAATAATTTTTAAGAATACTTCCAATAAATAAATAAATAAATAAATAAATAAATAAATAAATAAATAAATAAATAAATGAATCGATAATAATATTAATAATAATAATAATAATAATAATACGATCAATGTGCCCGTCGGCCTTTTAATTAACAGACATAATTTAGCAACGCATGGCTACAAGCTAGTTAGTACTCCATTTAACACCGTTATAACTGCATTATAACTCCGTTGTAACTCCATTTTAACTCCGTTATATAACTCCGCTGGTCGTCTCCCACGTCCTGTGTTTTCTTTGCTGAGCTTAACGGGGTTATAATGTTCACAGACATTCCAGATGAGGTAAGCAGGTCATCATCATGGCGCTGATGCGGGCGAGACGCTCAACACCGGCTTCGTCACTTCCACTTTTCTGGAGTCATGGACATCGGCATTGGCCGTAATTGCAGCGGAAGCCATTTAATCGTGGTTTACATATACGACAGAGTTAGTTTGTACAATGGCCAAATGGTGCGAGTGCCCGTTCGCCCATTTGCGTACCCTGCAAATTTGTAGCTATAGAGTAGCCATTTTTAGATGCAGAGCATCTGATTCACTCGCCTTGTCCCTCCGGCGTCGTCGTCGTCGGCGTTGTCCGCCCCTCCCCCATTCTCCTCGCCGCGCCAGCTGCGCTCTCCGCCGCTCACCCCCTCTCCTCTCCGATAGCGAACATTCTCTCGCGAGGGGCATTGGATTGGATTCGATTGGATTGGATTGGCTTGGATTGGATTAAAGTGGATTGTGTTGGATTGTGTTGCGTCATAGCCGCGGCATGTTGCGTCATAGCCGCGGCAGACGCGCTGGGGCCGGCGCATGTGCAGTACTCTCTCTTCCGCGGTTTCCGCTCCTTCGGGCGCGCTGCGCATATAACCGGTGTGCCGTTCTCCGGCGAAGCAACATCCCCGCTTGGCTCAAACACCTAGAGTCCACGCCGCTTTACAAGTACGTCAACGTCGCCATCGACTGGGACCGGCTTACGCAGTCCCCTCAACGTTATGCGCGCTATAAAACGCAGTCCCTTCGCCGCTCCGCCTATGCGTCACATCTACACAGGGGTTCCCGCGAGTGGAGGTGGGGTTTTTTCTTGTGTCTTGGAAATACGCTTTCGGTTTTAATCCCTATCATCTCTAAGACTAACTACATCGTTTTCAGCTGCGACGTCACGTGGGTTATTTCGAACGCGAATATGATCCTCCACACGTTTTCGCGCATTTTTAACACGGTGCAGTCTTGTTTCACAGTGCTCACAAGACTTCAACCGATTAACCGGTAAAGAAAATTAATCGCGACCAAAGCATTATTCGATTAATCGGAAGGTTAATCTATCAGTCGCCCACCCGTATTTCTTATTGATTCAATACACACATACATTTAATACATATAGATGCAGAAAACTAAAGTAATGCTTAATAACCTCGGGAGAGCACACCGGTTTGAGATTGGTGGCGAGGCAGTAAAAGTAGTAAGCGAGTATATCGACTTAGGCCAAGCAGCGACTCCGTATTCCAACCATGAGGCAGAGATAATTAGGATAAGACAGGGGTGGCGTGAATTCGGCAGGCATTCTCAGATAATGAATGGCAGCCTACCATTGTTCCTGAAGAAGAAAGTGTATGACAGCTGCATCTTACCGGCACTCAACTACGGGACAGAAACTTGGAGGCTCACTAAAAGGGTTCAACTTAAATTGAGGACGGCTCAGCGAGCAATGGAACGGAAGATGATAGGTGTAACATTAAGGGACAAGAAGAGAGCGGAGTGGGTCAGGGAACAAACGCGTGTTAAGGACATATTAGTAGAAATTAAGAAGAAGAAATGGACGTTGGCGGGGCATGAATTGCGAAGGCAATTAGATAACCGTTGGTCATTGAGGGTAGCAGAGTGGATCCCTAGAGAAGGCAAGCATAGCAGAGGGCGGCAGAAAGTTAGATGGGCAGGTGAGATCAAGAAGTTTGCGGGGATCAAGTGGTCGCAGTTAGCACAGGACCCGGGTAATTGGAGATCCATGGGAGAGGCCTTTGCCCTGCTGTGGGCCTAGACAGGCTTATGATGATGATGATGATGATGGTGGTGGTGGTGGCACATACGTCTACTCTTTAATGAGACAGGCCAAGTTCTCCACCGTGGAACAACAACGAAGGTTTTTCGCACAGTGCGGCACTTAAGGCCTTCGCATTACTATTTAAAGAGCGGCGACCTTAACGGATTTGTGAACGAGCAGAGGGCGGTTGAGTGCGCCGTAAAAACAACGGAGACAGGGGAAATCAGTTTGCAGTGACGGTATGCGACGTCCGCTGGCTGCTGAGCGTGGAACTAGATGCAGTAGACAGACGCGCGACAATTCAAACTCGGAGGGACCCCAGGATTTTGTTTGAATTATCAGAAGTTCTATATATGACTCGGGGTAACATCGACACTCGTACAGTAATGAAACATTCACGTATATTTAATAATGCAACATTCATACACAATACTAAAGTGCTGTACACACTAAAAAATATAACGAATGGATGACTGCTTTGCCTTTGCATGGGAGTTTAAAACAAAGTTTTCGGTGCTGGCAAGGTAAGCCAGTTCATTGATTTGACGCTTGTACGCAGTTAATCGGCTTTATTTGTGAACGTTTGTGCATACGGCAGACTCCCGTTCAGACGAAATCGAAGGGACCGTGAAAAGTTGTTCATATTATGAGAAATTCGTCTCAAGCGGAGATTTTTTGCATTGTGCACGCTGCAAGAGAGCAAAAAGTGTTGTCCGTCTTAACCATTAAGTTCGTCTTAACGGATTTCGTCTTAACCAGAGCATACTGTATATACGAAGATGCAAATGTGCAGCTACAAGCCGCAAATGGAGCAGATAATTTCTGGCAAGTACGAGCAAAAAGTACGAATTAACCGAATTTACGCAATGAAGCAGTTTGATAACCGAATTTGCGCAATGAAGCAGTTTTAATCAAGCGGCTTTAGGCCGACCTCCATGCAGCGAAGTTTCTCGGCGAACTTGGCGCGGCGGACGCCGCGGTTTGACGCGCCGCTCAGTTTTCGTCCACCCCAACCTCCATGCAACGTGATGCTATAGTGCCTAGAATATACTCCAGTATATTCTAGGCACTATAGTGATGCGGCGAACGCCGCCGATGGAAGACAGGAGAGGAAGTACAAGGAGGTACAAGGCTGTGATTGGTTGCGGCCTCAAAATGCAGTTTGCCGCTTCCGGTCGCGTTCGCCGCCGCGCGTTCGACGTCTAGCTCGCGTAGGTCGCCGGCGAACAGCCGTATTTTCGACTCCGGCGGCGGAGCGGCCGCCGCCGGGCGACGTTCGCCGCCTTTTCGTCTACATTTCGCTGCATGGAGGTCAGCCTTTAGAGTACATCGGAAACTTAGCGGGCCAACCAAAATTTTGAAATTGGCTTGCATTAACCAAAAGCTTGAATTATCCGAATTGAATCATCGCCAGTCTATTGCCCGTAGAGCGGCTTGTGACCTGCGAAAACAACCAAACTTCGTGGGAGATTGGCATAGCGATATCCTGCAACCCGCTCTCGCTGCCCTTTCAGTGCGCTAGTGTAGGGGATCTTATTTTATCGCTGGGTACAAATCGAGGCGGTCGAATGTCTTTCTCATCAGAAATGCCTGTACCGCATCGCTTAATGTGATGGGCAGCGAAAGCCAACTGGGCCTGTCGCGGACGCGTCTGCGTGAAAACGCCAATTACGACGGTTGTTTTAGCGTCAACTTTCCTTCATGCTGTATTCGCACATCCGACGCCCACACCTGCGAATAATTCTGAACAAAGTTCCATCCGCAGCTATCGCTGCAAAGAAAGAAAGATGTACAAGCGGGCCGACAACTGCACTGTTATGAAAACAGAACTGTGTTAACAGTTTATTTCGTTGCGCAGAAAAAAAAAAAATCTACCTTTGCGTTTTTCTTTTGTGTGCTGTATTTTCGCTCGTATAGCCCGCCGCTGCATATAATCCGCACCCCCACTTTCGGCCCGCCGGTAAAGAAAAAAAAGTCCTCGCGTATTGCCCGCACATTTGGTACAGGAAAGGCTGCACCAAAGCTACCGCTCAAGCAACACATCACACAGTATGTAGACAGAAAATGTGTATATTTGACAAGTAGAATACACTGACTGCAGGGCGAAAGTCACAATTCACTCTGGGTCACTTCTCTCGCTAGAGCTATCATTTGAGCCGCAGTCCTCATTGTTGTACACAAGGTCATCTTCGGTTCCATCCATGCTGTTCGTGATGCAGCATTTTTTGAAGCTTTTTTGCGCAATCTTACTTGTAACCGTCCTCCATGCCTCGGCAATCCACTTGCAGAAGCGCAATATCAGGTCTTCGGACGCGTCCTGTCCGCGTCCTTGTCCCTGGATGATTTGCGCAATCGCTGCCATAGAAGGCTTAGTCAGTGTTACTGCGTAGGAGCTTCACCGCACAACGAATATTGCCGTGAAGCTGCACTGAAGGAAAAACACCGCGTGTTATTTGCACAACTACTGTGCCACTGAAATTTTCGCATTTTTGGTGCGGGTTATACCCGCAAAAATACGGCATTTTGTGTCAACACTAGAATTCTTAGTAACAACTACTTCGATGAACCCAATTACATGTACAATCGAAATGACCACCGACACAAAGTAAAAGAGTACCGTGCAGTTGGGACAAGTATGTTATAAAATTCCTTTCTTTTTTGGGGTGATAACTATTAGAGATTGGAGCTGGCTGAAGGAGACGCAATTGTGCTCTACGGATGAAGAAGTGTTTTACTCCATTTTGTAATGTCTTTCTGGTAAAGAGGGACAATCACTGAATAAATAATGAAGAAATAAAGAAAGAAGGCGGTGGTTAAAAGCAATTTATTGATCGTCACAAGGGGGAAGGGGGTCAGGGAGCGAAGGCCCGTACTCCGGCTCAAAGAAATAAATAAAAAAAGCGAAAATAAATAAATAAACAAACAAACAAACAAACAAACAAACAAACAAACAAACAAACAACCAAACAAGCAAATAAATAAATAAATAAATAAATAAATAAATAAATAAATAAATAAATAAATAAATAAATAAATAAATAAATAAATAAATAAATAAATAACAGCCAGCCCCGAGATATGACAAAAAATTAAGCCGTTCAAGTGCAGCGCAGTGATTCGCCGTAATGTGCTGTAGCGCCTTTATCCGCTCACTGCTACCACCCAATGCAATTCAAATTCCCGCCCCCGCAGTGCTCTCGCGCCCCCTGCCTGAAACTGCGCCAGCGGGATTTTTGTTCTTTTTGTGCTTGGTTTTCCTCCCGCATGTGCCGGCGTTGCACTGCCACATTTTTTCGCTTACTATCGCAAAAAACAACGAGTGTTCGTAACTACATATTAACGCAGGCACTGCCGGTTAATTACGTATATTTTCTCTCAAATGTGCCTGCAGTTTGCATGCGCTAAACAACGCGGAGATGTATGACAAGCGCCAGCGGTTCACTAGTTTCAAATGCTTATGACTACACAAACGGCTTGGCTTTCGAAGCCTCTGGGTTACGCCGCGACGACAGCCACTATCGGTACGCCGTCTTGCTCCACTTGGATCCAGCGAGCGAGCTATGACGACAAGGCGAGCCCCTAAAGTGCTATGCACTTAAAATAAAGGAAGCAGAAGTTGAAGGCGCTCTAGATATGAAGACGGGGCCGAGAAACGCTCGTACAGAGAAACCTCAAAACCATTTAGCGTGCTGGATGCGCTCTGAACACTTAGCGTGTATACGATTTTGTCGTTACTCTTCTGGGCGTTTTCAAGGAGAACCCGACGTTACTTGAGTTCTCCGGGGAAATTTGCGCAGAAAAATATCACTGTAGTAAAGTTAAGTTCACATCGACGACAGTAAGGGTAAACTTGCTTAGAAGTGAGGTTTGCGTGTTCGTAACCGAATAGAACAACCAAAACATTCCTACAGAGACGAGAAAGGAAATGACCGGGCGCGGTCCCACCAGCCTAGGGCAAACGTCGTACTGTCATTATTCCTGATTACACAAATTCAAGCAGTTGTCCGTCGAAGCAAGATAAAGAACGGGATTTGTCTCAAATGTTTGCAGAAAATGTGAAACTTAGACAGCCTAGTTTTCCTACCGTTACATTAGCCGTGCTTACATTAGCCGCGTGAAATTTTTTGCCTCTAGAAGAAATTAATGAACACACAATAATAAAATATTAATGAAATAATAAAACGTGAGCCTTCATCCTTAATCCCCTCCCCCTTCCCCCCAGGTACTTGGGCCGGAAACCGGTCGTAAAAATTTTCATGGGCTGGGAACGAATTTTTGAACAAAATAAAGAAACTGCCTAGGGCCCTAATATTTTGGTATATATTTCCCGGGGAGAATGTTTTTTCCTACCAATGAATTTGTGCAAATTAGTGAAGGCGAATCCAAACAGGCTCGGTGCAGAGCTGATGATAATGATGATTGATGATTGATGAGGAGGATCAGGCGCAAAATGTCTCTCCTTATGATCCAATGGCCTTTGGGGAGTATGACGTCGTCCAAAGAGGCATGCGGAGCGGCTCTCCTTATGAGTTCTTTACAAAGCTAACCGCTCCGTCGCATGCTCTGGGCAGTGCAGAAGAAAATTCTCGATGTAACCTGTTACATATATCACGTTGTGCACAGAGGTAAGGAGATACGGTTCAGCTGCTGAAGCCACGCCGGTGTCCGCGTTGAGTTGGTCCGGATGCAGAACAGTAAGGATGCCTCTGTCCTCTTCACTTCTTTGGTAACACGAGGTTCGTGTTGTGGTAACCAAACATATCGCAAATGTTCTTTAATGGTGGTTTTTAACCTGAGCCCTTCGTCTGGAGTCACTTTCAGAAAACGAGTGCAAGATATCGCTTCACGGGCCAACTTGGCCGCGGCTTCGTTTCCAAGCACTCCGACGTGGGAAGGAACCTACTGGAAGTGGACGCTAAGTCTGTTTTCATTAAAGGAGACGTAGGGAATGTTGGCAAGTTTTACCTGCAGGAAATCCGAGGTGCAAAAGCTGTAGGGCTGACTTGGAATCAGTTAAAACTACCGCACGCCGCGCCAGAAGCGATTTGACCTTTTTCAAGGCCGCCTCAATCGCTATACACTCCGCCATTGTTGTTGATGACGACAAATGGTCAATGCGAGCCGCCCAGGAAGCGTTCCGAGGAATCACAAAGGCCGCTGCTCTGTATTTAATTCTCTGTCGACAGATTCGTCCGTAAACATGTGAACACAATCTCCGCGCAATCGGTCAAAGTGCTCAAGTGCTAACACCCTGGCTTCAGCCACTGGTGTAAATCTCTTCGACCGAATGCCCGGGATGGGGAGCGATACTCCAAACTCTCGAAAGACCATGGTGGTTCCAAGTGATGCCGCTCTAGCGTGTTTCACATTATCATGCACTCGGCATCACTAAACTCAGCGAAAAGTGAATAAAAGAAAAGCTATAAGTGTACCCCCGAACTTTTCTTTCATAAAATAATGACCTTAATTTCTGAAATATGTTACTCGCAAATTTCACGCTGCAGACCAGACTTCATCATGGCACCCGCAATTATTTAAAAAAAATTGGAAAACGTAAGGCCCTAACTTGCGCATACATCTAATTCCCAAGTTTAAAAAGTAGTTAGAGTATAAGTTTAAAGAAGTTATATATATATATATATATATATATATATATATATATATATACACACATCACTGTTCGGCATTTGGAAATGCATGCATTCTTTTTTTTTCGTAACGGGTTCAAGTCTGGGTTTCCAGCCATTGCAAGTAAAGAAATTCCCGGGCCGCGATCTGTTCCATCTGCTGGTATAGTACCGAAACAGCAGCCCAAACTTACGGGGCGAGAGAGAGGGCGATTAGCTTTTTTTTTTTAAACTTGAATTCACAGTAGTATTTAGTAGCAATTTTGCAAGAACCGGAGAGAACTGATGTGTGCACAAATTCAGAGACGTGTCTACTTACGCACCGCATTCTTACACCGCTTGTCTTCATCGTAAATTTTTATAGGCAAATTTGGCTATGAGTAGCCAAATACGTTTATTTTCTGTCTTTTGCAAAGGTGTTTATTTTCAAGGGATAGTAGAGTTCCAGACAACGGTGCTCAGGTAGTCGCCGAGAGGAGTAGCCGGAGCTATGGTCAGGATGCAGCGAGCACTCCAAGATCATGGCGCGTTCTCAGCGACGCCGCTGTTGTTGCGCCTTTAGATATGGCACATACCCAATCATGGGATCAGCCAATCAACAGAGGACGATTAAAATAAATGGAATTCTTATCTGATTACGAGACGCTTAGAAAAGATACTTTAGACCGGTTGGAAAGAGTTTTGGTTCCATAAACAACAGAAAAAAAAAACTGGAAAATCAAGGCAAGGGTGACCAGTCGCAATCATAAAGTGAATCTATTGGAATTTTCAATGTAGCGCAGGAGGGCAGAGCATACATCCCGGCGGCAGAACCCCATTTCGGATGCCCCGAACGATAGTAGAGCCGGCACAGATAGGGATATCCCCAAACTGCAAAGCGGCACCTCCAGGGACCGACGTCTGAGTCGTGAGAAACGTCGACATGTCAAGCGGTAGTGTTCTACAGGCTCGTCTTCGTTGCAATAGCTGCACAGAGCTGTTGGCGCCAGACGGGACCTGCGTAAGTACCTATTTACTGGGGCACTCGACAACGTAGGGCTGCAATAATCACCTCTAAATTGCGTGAAGGGCACCATTCAGGTTTCCATGAGAATTTAAGATGATTGAAATCTCTTAATAACAATAAAACTGGTGCTCAGTCCTCGTCTTCACAATCCTCATTCGCAGCATACCCGTTAAGCGCACATGGCCATCTATCGTAACATACCCACACGGGGCATAGCGCGTCCTTCGCAGTGTCCAACAGCATACGCTATATAAAATGGGCGCATCTTCCGCACTTCACTTTTTATATTTTTCTGTGTTTCTTTTCGCCAATGAAGTACATTTACATTACTACAGCAATTAACGGCCTTAACTCCGACAGTTACACAATTTTGTGTAAATAGAGGGCATTACACGGTTGATGAATTTTCAGGATATTTTATTCGTGTTTTCGTAGTTCTTTTCCGGGCTTTTTTATTTTCGTCCTTGTTCTTTGGTGGGAGGTGTACAAGATTCATGTTTTTGATTTCGCAAGTTCACTTTTATAATTTCTGCTATTCTCCCATTTTTTTTTCATTCGAATAAAAATATCACCATCATCGTTGTACGACGAGACTTGACGACGTTCGCATATAAAAGGCGCGCGATCTTTTTACTATTACATTGTTTCTTACTAGCACACGATGCGAGAACTGGGCGGCAGTTGAGTGAATTCCCAACACTCAGCGGTGTCGCTAGTAGACAGGACACTGTTCGATCATACCATTGCATGCGGATTGCTCAGGAGCTAAACGTGCCTTTTCGTAAAGCGCCTGTGTCCAAATTCCTCAATGCACATACTCCAAAACTACCCTACTAAAAGCAAATCTCCTGGAGCACGCTATACTAACAGCGACCCCACTAAAACGAATAATTAAACAAAGTAAAAAAATGAAGGAAGCTCACACTTGCGCGTAAGCCTTTAAGTTAGCGAAGCTGTACGCAACCTTCACGACCATCACGACGGTTTAAGTCCACGATTGCCGCCGATTTGCTTCTTCTTCGCCGCCGCAACGACCTTTACTCCATCATTGTTGCTATAAGTGTGAGCTTTCTTCATTTTTTTGGAAGTGTCAATCATTGGACATCACCTTAGAGGGGCGTACGCGATGACGTGCCTTTCTCGTTCCGAGCAAGTGTTGCCACGATTATGGCGAACGCTGGAATCTCTCGTTTCGAGAAAGTGTTGTTACGATTACGGTGAATGCTGGAGTTCTTGTTTTGGCCAATCTTGGCTAATCTCCCTAAGTTGGTAAGCTTGGCTTGACAAACGTGCGCAGGAAACGCTGGTCAGTCGTCGGGAGGCACGCACACACGAGCACTCGGCATTTTCTTGGTTTTCCTGACTTCCGGGCGGTCGCCGCAATCTTGGTCAATCTCCCTAAGTTAGCATGCTTGGCTTGACAAACGTGCGCCGGAAACTCTGGGCGGTCGTCGCGAGGCACGCACACACGAGCACTCGGCATTTTCTTGGTTTTCCTGACTTCCGGGCGGTCGCCGCAATCTTGGTCAATCTCCCTAAGTTAGCATGCTTGGCTTGACAAACGTGCGCCGGAAACTCTGGGCGGTCGTCGCGAGGCACGCACACACGAGCACTCGGCATTTTCTTGGTTTTCCTGACTTCCGGGCGGTCGCCGCAATCTTGGTCAATCTCCCTAAGTTAGCATGCTTGGCTTGACAAACGTGCGCCGGAAACTCTGGGCGGTCGTCGCGAGGCACGCACACACGAGCACTCGGCATTTTCTTGGTTTTCCTGACTTCCGGGCGGTCGCCGCAATCTTGGTCAATCTCCCTAAGTTAGCATGCTTGGCTTGACAAACGTGCGCCGGAAACTCTGGGCGGTCGTCGCGAGGCACGCACACACGAGCACTCGGCATTTTCTTGGTTTTCCTGACTTCCGGGCGGTCGCCGCAATCTTGGTCAATCTCCCTAAGTTAGCATGCTTGGCTTGACAAACGTGCGCCGGAAACTCTGGGCGGTCGTCGCGAGGCACGCACACACGAGCACTCGGCATTTTCTTGGTTTTCCTGACTTCCGGGCGGTCGCCGCAATCTTGGTCAATCTCCCTAAGTTAGCATGCTTGGCTTGACAAACGTGCGCCGGAAACTCTGGGCGGTCGTCGCGAGGCACGCACACACGAGCACTCGGCATTTTCTTGGTTTTCCTGACTTCCGGGCGGTCGCCGCAATCTTGGTCAATCTCCCTAAGTTAGCATGCTTGGCTTGACAAACGTGCGCCGGAAACTCTGGGCGGTCGTCGCGAGGCACGCACACACGAGCACTCGGCATTTTCTTGGTTTTCCTGACTTCCGGGCGGTCGCCGCAATCTTGGTCAATCTCCCTAAGTTAGCATGCTTGGCTTGACAAACGTGCGCCGGAAACTCTGGGCGGTCGTCGCGAGGCACGCACACACGAGCACTCGGCATTTTCTTGGTTTTCCTGACTTCCGGGCGGTCGCCGCAATCTTGGTCAATCTCCCTAAGTTAGCATGCTTGGCTTGACAAACGTGCGCCGGAAACTCTGGGCGGTCGTCGCGAGGCACGCACACACGAGCACTCGGCATTTTCTTGGTTTTCCTGACTTCCGGGCGGTCGCCGCAATCTTGGTCAATCTCCCTAAGTTAGCATGCTTGGCTTGACAAACGTGCGCCGGAAACTCTGGGCGGTCGTCGCGAGGCACGCACACACGAGCACTCGGCATTTTCTTGGTTTTCCTGACTTCCGGGCGGTCGCCGCAATCTTGGTCAATCTCCCTAAGTTAGCATGCTTGGCTTGACAAACGTGCGCCGGAAACTCTGGGCGGTCGTCGCGAGGCACGCACACACGAGCACTCGGCATTTTCTTGGTTTTCCTGACTTCCGGGCGGTCGCCGCAATCTTGGTCAATCTCCCTAAGTTAGCATGCTTGGCTTGACAAACGTGCGCCGGAAACTCTGGGCGGTCGTCGCGAGGCACGCACACACGAGCACTCGGCATTTTCTTGGTTTTCCTGACTTCCGGGCGGTCGCCGCAATCTTGGTCAATCTCCCTAAGTTAGCATGCTTGGCTTGACAAACGTGCGCCGGAAACTCTGGGCGGTCGTCGCGAGGCACGCACACACGAGCACTCGGCATTTTCTTGGTTTTCCTGACTTCCGGGCGGTCGCCGCAATCTTGGTCAATCTCCCTAAGTTAGCATGCTTGGCTTGACAAACGTGCGCCGGAAACTCTGGGCGGTCGTCGCGAGGCACGCACACACGAGCACTCGGCATTTTCTTGGTTTTCCTGACTTCCGGGCGGTCGCCGCAATCTTGGTCAATCTCCCTAAGTTAGCATGCTTGGCTTGACAAACGTGCGCCGGAAACTCTGGGCGGTCGTCGCGAGGCACGCACACACGAGCACTCGGCATTTTCTTGGTTTTCCTGACTTCCGGGCGGTCGCCGCAATCTTGGTCAATCTCCCTAAGTTAGCATGCTTGGCTTGACAAACGTGCGCCGGAAACTCTGGGCGGTCGTCGCGAGGCACGCACACACGAGCACTCGGCATTTTCTTGGTTTTCCTGACTTCCGGGCGGTCGCCGCAATCTTGGTCAATCTCCCTAAGTTAGCATGCTTGGCTTGACAAACGTGCGCCGGAAACTCTGGGCGGTCGTCGCGACGCACGCACACACGAGCACTCGGCATTTTCTTGGTTTTGTTGACTGCCGAGGCCCGCACTCAGATGCGCGCGCTTAGCAATTTCTTGGTATTTTTAACTGCGGACACGAAAAATTACGATCGGTTAAACAGCTTCGCTGTTAAAAAAATCTACAATGTTTAACTCACCCAAGCTATACGCCTGGGCTATGAGGCGCGCGCCGTAGTGGAAGGCTCCGGATTTATTTTGCCCGCCTGGAGATCTCTAATGAGCGCCGAAATCTTAGCACACGGGCATGTTTACTTTTCGCCGCGATGTCGGGGTATCGCAGTGTAACTCGCCCACTCGAGGTTGCTGATCACAAAACAATCGCCGTCATAGCCACCACCGCCTTCGGCCGGCAACGCAGGGGATAGGCCAAGGGAGCGCATGCAAACCAATCATGAAGGTAAATGTATGCTGAGATCACCTGTCACTGCGTTGAAATTGCGACAGATTCTCTGTATCAGTCTGCCAACAAGCCTCTTAAGGGCTGGGGCTGTTGGCGTCTCATGCCGTCGTCGTAACCGCCGTATCATGTAGTCACGCTACAAAAACACCGGGACAGTCGTTTACGCCTCGTGCTAGAGAGCTTCATGCTTCAAAGACAACAGACTTTCACAACAAAGCTGTATACCCAACAGTTTCATCTCCGTGGACAAAAACGTCAAGGCGCCAAGAATACACTTATACACTGCATGCTTCGCCCCTCCCAAGGTTTCACGTCCGTGGGCCCGGGATTTTTTTTTTCCTCGCTTTGTCAGTTGGCGAGATGTTTCGCGTAGCATTTAGTGACGTTTTCCCTGGTTTGTATTGCATACTAAACCTGTTCAGTTATGGACTAAAGCAACTTTGGGGCCACCTACAACTATCGCTCTGGGGATAACGCAACAGCAGCTGCCTGGGGGATTGGCGTACGCCAATCACCCACCTGTACAGCATTTCCATTTACCACCCAATTTCCGCACACCCCGCGCTGCCCCAAATGACTATGCAGTGGACTCGCGGTAATTCAAACTCGGACAATTCAAACTTTCGGTTAATTCAAATGACTACGCAGTGGACTCGCGGTAAATTCGGACAATTCAAACTTTCGGTTAATTCAAACAAAATTGAAAATTTTGGTTGGCCCTCTAAGTTTCCAATATATACTAAAACCGCTTAATGACCACGCTGATTTACAACAAATTTAGGATTTAAACTCATGCAGGCGGCATGTCTTCGCTGCAACTGTGCACAGGAATTCCTTTTGGTACTTAACGTGGTCCGTAAACTTTTGCCCCTACCTACGCATATGACGCATCACCATGCATCATGGCCCGCTCCTACAGAGAGCAGATTTAGTACTAGGATTACGATTCTTGTTTTCCTGTTACAATGGTCTGTCAACTATAACTCTTCTCAACTGACGAGGGCTCAGACACACGAGGACTCCGTTCCCTGAGCGGGTACAAGTCCACCATTTCCTGCGCGCATTTACCACTTCGCTTGGAACATACCTTCTACTCTTTTGTGCAACTGCTAAAATACCTCCGCTGTTCTGCCTCATTAGCCTGGGGGTTGAATCGCGAATTCCGAAACGAACGCCCTGGGTTCGAGCTGCAGCAATGTTGAATTTTAAAGCTCAGCCTTACTAATCTTTTCGACCGGTTTCGCCGTCGCGGTAAATTTGACCTTCATTTAACCGCAGCTGCGCCGTATCCTTGGCAACGCATCACGTGACTCGCCGGGCCGAGCTTCAATGAAGCCCGCGTTCGCCAGCCGCCATCGCCGGCTTGGCGCATGCGCTCTCCGCAGATAATTCGCGCCTGATCACGTTACTTGCCGCGTGCATGCGGGCTTGAATGTGAATGAGAGCGAGGCCGGGCCGTCTTCGCTGAGAGTTGCGGGGGAACAGGAGGCTTTGAGCCGTCGTCGGCAGGGGGCGTCTGACCACCCCGTGGATATCGCCGTTCGACTGGGAAAACGCCGGAAGCGGTACCACAACCGTAGACAAAGGCAGGCTTGGGACAACTAGCAAAATAGTTACAGCCAAATCAAAGGTTAACCAAGTGAAAACAAGACTTAACCAGGCTAAGCCAAGAAGAAGAAAAAAGAAAGGAAAGGCCGGGAGGTCAACCAGGTGTAGAGCCCGGTTTGCTACCCTGCACTGGGGGAATGGGGCTCAGGGAATAAAAAGGGGGGGGGAGAAGAGGAAGAGATAGGAGTGGGAAAGCGCGCACTCTAGTCCCGTTTCGGGCACTATAGTCTTTCAAGCAGGTTCGTTTCACTCAGGAAACGTAAAAGGGCTTTCGTCGCCTTCTGCGAGGTCGATGGTGAAGACCGATGACTTAGAATAGTTTCCACCGTAAATGGTCGATTGTCCAGTCAGCTCAGCGCGGTGGCAAGCACGCTCCTCTCCGACGAGTATTCGGGGCAGCGACACAGCACATGTTCTATAGTCTCTTCCGCCCCGCAGGCGTCACAGTGGACGCTGCTGGCCATCCCGATGAGGAAGGAGTAGGCTTTCGTGAAGGTCACTCCCAACCACAGTCTACAAAGTAAAGTTGACTGGGGTCGAGACAGCCCATACGGAATACGGCGCTGAAGAAGGGGATCCTGAATATACAGTCGGGGATTCGAAAAGTCCGGTGCATATGCAGGCTTAGCAGGGCTAAGCCGCAGCATTTTTTTTCCCTTCTTACTCGTGATTTTTTTAGTGTAAAACGTTCTGTTACCTCAATTCTACGGAAATTATTCGTAAATAAGGGTGATATGTTACCTTTTAGGTCTGTTAAGAGGTTGGGCGCGGCATACCACCGCGTTTAAGTAATGTGTTGCATCGCACTGGAAGTTGTATTTATCTTGGAACGGAATATCGCCTCAGACCCACACGCGTGCGGACCCCCAATATTCATGACAATGTTAACGCCGTCTTTGACTTTTGGTAAGCGGTTTTAGTCTTCATGCGGGTTTATTTAAGTTCCCTAGCACTCCTTCTAATTGACTGATTGTGAGGTTTAACGCGCCGACGCTACACATGCGATGAGGCGTGCCGTAGTGGAGGGCTCCGGATTAATTTTGCACTCCGCCTAATGAAAAAAAAAAAAACTGTGGTTGATTCCTCTGTCATAGGAATCAGTAAAACACGAAAGTGAAATGTGCAGCAAAATCTGTGGCTGAGCATGATTTGCGAGTCAGCGGCTGTCTTGTGGGTCTGCTTGGTGAGCGACGTCCTGCTGGCGGGTCGCTTAGGAAAGGTGTACAGGCGTCATTCCCGTGACGGATATGACGTCAGTGAAATCTTCGTGTATCCCCGCATAAAACACTCTCTTGTTAAAATTAAAAACTCGAAAACGAACAACCATAAGTATAACATACTCTTTAGTACTAAAGGTTGCTTCCCCACAAGAAGACCTTGTGTGCAGGAGTGCACCCTTTACAGGCCGCTTGCTTCGTTGTTTTGGCGTCCCTTTCGTGACGGATACGACGTCAGCGAAATCTTTTGTGTATCCGGGAATAAAACTCTTTAGTGTTAAAAAAACATTTATTTTTATAGCTGAACTAGGTTTACATCGTGAGTATTTGTTCTAAAAAACTCTTCCCTCCAATGTAAGTTGTTTGCACAGCGTTAGAGGGTAGCGGTAATTGGTTTTGTCAACTGCTCTGGTGTATCCCGTTGTATGGCAAGTAGGCTTCCCTGTAAGGCAGAAAAAATGATTTTTTTTCTTACACAGTAATCGTTAGTTGCATTTAGAGATGAGCCTTTGCCTGCTGAAATCTGAAGCAAAATTTACTTCTTTTTTTTCTTTACGTTGCCGGCACAAGTACAGTTACGAGTACTTTCTATCCCCAAGGATGCAGGAGCGCAGTCTTTCCCGCATAGCTCACCAGCCATGTGGTTAAGCTTTCCAAGGCTATGCGCTCATACACGCAGTAAACAATGTTGACGGGGCATTGGCTATAGTACTGGATTAGAAGCATTCTTGAAGTCCCCAGAGTCCCCCTCTCGTTTGCTTCTCGGTCGAGATCGTCATCATCGCCAACAGTCCGTTTGTGCTCACTGCAGATCGAAAGCATGTGCCACATTCCCCTACCCCTTCGTCTTGCGAAGTTCTTTCATCCCTCCGTCGTGTTATTGGCCTTCCCCCTTTTCTATACCCGGGTCTCATTATCCACCTTGTTATCCTGGTGGTAAACCGGTTGTCGTTTTGCGTGCCCAAGTACATGTAGTTTGTTTATTTGAACTATGATATCTTCCACTCGAGTTTGTTGCCTGATCCAGGAGGCTCGTTTCCGTCCCCCTTTTACTTTTTAAGGTTGGGCTAACCCAATTTATACCCGGGCAAATAAGGCGGCTGCACCACGCGCCATTGTGTCGCCATACAGCACTAAATGCGAAAAAGTTGGCGCAGCTTGCTTCAGTGGCGCAAGGCTGGAGAAACAGCAGAGCCGGCGGCCACCCTCAATTCGTCGGAGACCCGACTGTGGTGCCTCACAAGGATTTCCGAACTTGCCGCTGAAGGTTCTCCATGACTGGCAGGCCAGGATCACGGCCAGGACTTGGTCCAGGCCAGGACCAAGGAAAGTGGTTAACCGCCTCTACGGTCCGAGGTACGTTTCGTCATTGAGACGCGGGCAGTCTGCACATCGTCCACCGGCCCGAGGGCAACCGAGAGAGACATCCCCGAAGGGGGAGACACAGGACCGCCCGGAGAGGGGATAGTCCCTCCGGGCATCCCAAAGTCCCACCTGCGGGTTAAGCTCTGCTCACGCATCAGGCGCACGGGCTTGAACAAGAAGGTCTCCTCCGTAGCTCCTGCGGGTGATCGGTCCGAGGGGTGATAAGGTCCCCCGGGGTGATTTGTCCGCTGGAACCAAGACCGACTTGCGAGGTCCACCCGTGGATCGCAGGGGGGGGGGCGCCGAAGCAAGCCCACCAACCCACTCGCAGAGATACAACCAGTCTCCTCTCACGGTGTGACGGAGAGACGGAAAAGCCAAACCGCCCGTCTCTCCCGGCAGGGGGGTGTGCAGACCCGCGGTAGTTGCCCGGGCTGCTTCAGGATCGATACCTTTCTTTCCACCCTGCGACTGCCGTCCAATGCCGCGCAGCCAGTGGGTGGCCCCTATTAGCCTAGCTTCACCCCCTTTCGGAAGTTCCGCCGTTTCCCAGCGGGTACCTCGTGGAGGTTGGGGCCACCCAGGAGGGCCAGTTCTACCACCCTCCTAACTCGACACTCGCGCTCCCCAGAAGCAGGGTTACAGGGGCATGCCAGCTCCCCCAGCGAAGTGGATCAACACCGTTTAGGCCCTCGCTTGGGTTACAGAGGTGTGCAATGGCCTCCGGCCTGTGTCTCCAACATATTTAATAAACCGATGAGACACCAGGTGTGTACCGTCGAGTGACGTAGTTAAAGGCAACGTTGACACCCCGGCCTCCTCCCACGCTGGATTACAGGAGCGCGTTACTGCTCCCAGCCGTTGAATAAACCTGTTATCCCTGCTTCCGCGCGGATTAACAAGAGAGTCACAGTTACTCCCGCCAAAAGTTCCTGCGTTTTTGCAGCCGCCCCTTTCCATAGGGGCGATTTCCCGTGCAAGCCGGGTGAACTGCAAGCTTACACATTTCTTCCGAAGTGGACCGCGTTAGCACGCGCTAGAAGCCGCGGCAACCGGCTTCGCTAACTCGGCGTCTGTGCTTCCCCCAATTCATGCGCGAAAGCACGTGAACTGGCGAGAACAGCACGCCAGACGAACGCTGCGGGGCAGTGTGTTCTCGAAGGTAGAGCTGGCTGACGCCCAGCGCTCCCCACGAGGCGCACGTTCGCGTGCGCTCGGTATTTTTTGCGAGCTTCTCACGTGGTGTATGCCTGGACAACGCCGGGCGCTCAGCGCACGCTCGGATGGCCTGTTTTCTTGTAATGCTCTACGGTGGAACCAAAAGCTTAAACAGCTTTGCTGTAAAAATATCTTTAAAATGAATATTAGCTTGTGCCTGCTGTCCCAACAATAAGTACAAATCTCCGTTAAATATTTTAACACGAAGGTGTTTTGTGCCGGGGTTCTACCAAGATCTAATTGACGTCATATCCGTCACGGAAGCGACATCGCCAGAAAAACTTCGATTGACGCGGCTGCGCCGGGATTCCAGCAACGAACTCTGGCCGCAAACGGGAGGTACGAAACGCGCTACCGACTGCGCTATTAACAGACGCGTGAATAGGACGACAAACACGCCTCATAACGTTCCTTTCAGCTGGTGCTGCCATCTAGGAGAGGCGAAGCAAGTAGCGCATCAGGACGCTAACGAGCGCCGACTGTTGGCGCCTCCATGCCAGCGCCTACACGTACACGGGGGACGCGCAGCGTAAGCTGCGGAGAAGCCGACTTGCGGATGTCGCTCTAGTGACACGGTCCGCTGCTCCCTTTCGCTGCAGCGGACCGTGTGTTCACCAAACGATTCGCTCACAACCCGTTTGGTTTCGTTCGCACAGACGGTCTGCGAGCGCCTGTGGCTTCAGTCGGATTTACGCAATGCTCCCACGCGTGCAATCCAGTGTCTAACGTTGATGCGTCTAACGGTGCCATACCGACGAAATATAAATAGCGACGTGCAAGTTCACATCGATGCACAAACATTCAACAGCTCCTGTGAAGGCACATTTCACTTTCGTGTTTTACCGCTTCCTATGGAAGAGGGAACCGCATTTTTTTTTTCTGCCAGTGTCCCTTAAACTGGCGACGTCATTCCCGGTGTAGTAAATTTCCAGCGTTGCTACCAATAATGCGCTCTATGGGACTGTTGTGTCTTGGGAATTTTTGTTGCAACAGTTATTGCGTTCGTGCAGTTGATGATGGCTTAGATTCCGAATAACGTATACGCAGGGGGGGGGGGGGGGGGAGCAAACGTAGGTCGGCTCAACGGGCCATGGAGCGAATAATGTTAGTATAGGTCGAACTGAAACGCCTAACATAAACGAAATAAATGGATGGCAAAACGTTTATTGAGCTTCTACCATCCATCCATCCATTTAGTTTATGTTCGACCCTTCAGTTCAACAGAGCGCATTAAACACTACACCGGAAATGACGCCTCCAGTTTGATGCACACTGGCAGCACGAGATGGAGCGTGAGCTGCTGTCATACGTCGAGTCGCACAAGCAAACGGGCCCTCACAATAGCGGAGGCAACATCCGCTCCTCGTGCTGTACCGGGACAGTGCCGTACCCTCACTAATAACGAGGACAGAATTGAAGATAAAGAACTCAACAAGTTCTTCATCAGGGGCGCGCGTTTCCAAACGCTTCGCTGCACAGCGCCCCACGTGACGTGCGGTGCCCCTGCGCGTACTATTATAGAACGATCCTGCCGTTCGGGTCTGTGGCCTCGAAGTAGAGTTCTGGGTACTTGCACTGACGATCTGGGTTCGAGCCTCAGCGGGTCTACATTATTTTTAGGGGCAAAGCCCCTTAGGGGCTGGGGCTGTTGGCGTCTCCTGCCGTCGTCGTCGAAATCGTCGTTTCATGTAGTCACAGTACTAATACACCGGGATACTCGTTTACGCCTCCAGCTCTTGGCGTCTCCTGTCGTCATCGTAATCGTCGTGTCATGTAGTCACAATACTAAAACACCGGGAAAATGGCTTACGCTTCGCGCTAAAACGTAACGCGTACTAAAAGAACACCGGGACACTCGTTTACGCCTCGCGCTAGAGAGCTTCGTGCTTCAAAGACAAGAACCTTTTACAGCAAAACTGCATACCTCTACCCCCAACGGTTTCACCTTCGTTGGCAAACCAAGCATACACTTATACACTACGTGTTTCGCCCCTCCCTAGTTTTATCGTTAGTAGACACGGCCCTAGATTTTTTTTTTTCCTCTTCTCTAAACTAATTTTTTTATTGCAGTTAAACCCAATCCTTTGTGTTGTGTTTGTTATAAATGGTAATTTGGTACGTTTTCAGTCGTTTTAGGTCCGGGGCGCAGCCTATGACTCCGTTTAATTAACGTTCTGCATCCAGCGAAGACACGTCACGTGGGGCGCTGTGGGGGAAATACGCGGGGCTCCACAAATTCGATAAGTGCTCAAGTAATGCTTACAGCATCAAAAAAAAAAAAAAGTTCCAGTTATAACACATTCCAAAGAGGTGAGTTTTGACTAGACTGCGCCCGCATCAAATACGTCTTTTCTGATCAATGCACGCTGAAGTGTGCGGCATATGTCTGCGGTGTCCGTTTTCTAAAACCACTCAGAACGGACGCGGAGCCAGAGTCCGCTCTAGCAAAATAGCTGTGCCAAGGTGAAAGTTTAAAATGTCCCTATAAAATACAAACACCACGGCAACCTCGTGGACCGATTCCCAAGACATTAAAAAACTTCCCCATCCCTTTCTGAAGAGTTAAAAGAAGCGCAAAAGCTTTCTGACATCAAAACATTCGCTAAAAGTGCGTCCAAATTGATCATCAAACCTTCAAAAACCCAAATCGCAAACGAAGAACGACCCACGGGCCCATTTTTCGCGCACTACGTAAACGTATCTACGAACGATCTAGATGCATACCGATACGTGGTTTACGAGATAAGGGTGCGCACTACGTAAACGTATCTACGAACGATCTAGATGCATACCGATACGTGGTTTACGAGATAAGGGTATACCATCGCTGTCCTTCTCCACGATCGATGCATCTATTGTCTTGTCTAGAATTGTTCCTTTTTCGCAATTTTCAAGCAACCGGTTTGGCACAATGAAAGCCCGGTTTCACGCACGCGCCGTGTGCCCCAGATCTTAGAGCTTTTCGGTCGACCAACGGGTCTATGGGGAAAAACATTACTGTTTTGTCAAGACGCCATCGCGACAATAAGAAAGCTTCGCTTAAAAAACCGTCAAATTAGGCAACTTCGTCCATGTCACCGGCCGATACCGAAGAAACGTTAGCGTGGCGAAGCCCACCTACAGACCATGGCCCCGCGAAGGTAAGAGCTAGCGGGGGAGGGGGGAAGGCAGGCCACAATGAAGCAACCGCCCACCGTCCCCGTGCCGAAAAATTTTAACCAGAAGACCGAGCCGCCACGGAAGGGTATAACGATACGCTCGTAATCCCTCTGGGAAAGTGACAATGGTGCCACCGGCGAGAGTCAATGCTGCGCGCGCGTGTGCGAAAAAGGACACACGCGCTGGCCGACGGAAAACAACCGCAGCAAAACGGAGTGCCAACTCGCCCCGAGGGCGTCAGCACCAATCTGAGAAGCCCGAGGCCCGGGAAAAGGCCAAGATGGCTCCCCGGCGGCTGTTGCCAGGCAACGGAGAGCAGCAGGCTTTCGCAGAGAGGTAGATGGGGGGGGGGTAGGAATCGATCGAGGCCAGATGCGCGCGGAGCGCTCGGCCCTTCCGCAAATATTGACGGCCGGCCGCTGTTATTGCAAGCACCGCCTTGTTTTGGCTGCGCCGAGCGCTCATTAGCGGCCTCCCCTGCCAGAATAAACAGCGGTCGCGGAAGCCAGCTCCGAAGCCGCCACATCTCCCGCGTCCCGCGAACCAAACGGGACAGGGGTAGGGAGGAGAGCGCGGGGAAAGCGAAGGGGGGGGGGGGGGGGGTTGAAGAGAAGGCTGCGGGGGAGAAAAAAGTGCCGCTGCTGCCAGCGGCACCCGCGCACGGGTCCGCAGGCGCTGTTCCGAACGTCGGAGCCGCGGCCACAATTAGCGAGCACGCGCACTGTACCAATAAACCACGAGCTGTAAAAGAATAACCGCGAAAGTCCCACAGAGCAGCAGCGGGCAAACGCCTTCCCGGCACCTGCTCGGCCGCTACGCGAACAGCGAAAAAAGAAAGGGAAACAGAAACGGGAACCCCGAATGAACAGCAGCGGAACCAGCGCCTAGCCTTGAGGAACGCCGTTCGGCGTTTGGCGGGGGGCCGCGCGTCGGTTCCGGCAATCACGCCAGCAGCTAGGAGGAGGACTCAAGTAACAGAACCCCCGCCCTTCGGATAAAGCCCGGGCTCGTGGCCGTTCCCTTCGACGCGACGGCGCAGCAGCAGCAGCAACAGCGCCGGCAACAGCGTCGTCGACGTCGGCCATTTGCATGCAGCGACGTCCAAAGGGAGCCGCCGCCGTCCGTGCCGAAACAGCAGCAGCAGCAGCAGCAGGTAGCGACGAGCGGCCGGGCTAGCGGCGGCGGCGGCGGCGGCATCGATCGGGGATTAGGCCGCTGACGGATGACTTTCCCGCGAGGAAGAAGAGGCCGCTTCATCACTGTCTGCGTCGCCACAATGGCCGCTGGAATGCGGTTGCGTCGCCCCGACACCGCGCCGGCACGCGCCCGTCGCTGATGGATGGCGGAGAGCGCTGCCGCATCTGCGAAGAAGGGGCCGGCCGCAGGGCGGATCCCGTCGCCGCCTCAGCGCCGCTAATTGCACCCCATTCCGACGGACGCAGCCGCCGCTCCCGACGGCCCCGCCGACGAGGAGAAGAAAGAGACCACGAGTACGCGCGCGTGCGGGCGACCAGATGAGGCGGGGAGGAACAGCAGCCCTCCACCTTCCCAATTAACGCCACGCCGCCGGAGGGCTCCGGTTTCACGCCCCACTAATTGGCTGCTGACGGTTTATTGTTGCACGGAGGCGCCGCAGGGCCTCCCCCACTTCCCCCCACACAAGTCGTCGTCGTTACTGGAGTCTGCAGTTGGCGCGCTCTGGCGGAAGCCGCTGTCCGCGAGTGGCCAGCGCCATCATCTCGTCCTCTTCGATGCTGCACCAAGAGGGAAAACAAAAGCGTTCCTGTCAGGGAGGTCATCACTGTGTACGCTGAAGGGGAGGCATGTCACGTGACCTGCCACCACCCACGACAGCCAGATGGTGGCGAACCGATGGAAACCGCGTCGGGCTACGATTGTTTTACTCCCTACAAGGAGAGGAAAAGTTTCGCGCCCATCTGTGCCTTGGTACTCCGCAATCTGACATCTAAATAATATAAAAGTGCCCAAAGAATCTAGAATGACCAAAGAGGAACCATAAACGGTAAAAAAAAACGCGATATGTACCAAAGAATGCAAAAGAACGTTATAAGTACCCAGAAACTAAGAGGACCTGATAAGTACCAAAAAGTCTAAAAGAAACTGATAAGTACCGCAGAATATAACAGTAACTGGTAAGTACCCAAGAACTAAACGTAGACAACCTAAAAGGGCCAGCAATACCGCCAGCGTTCCGTCTCCTGTGGGAGCCGAATTTCCGAACCGCGCGACTCCAAACCCATTGTTCAGCTTCGGCGTCAATTCCGTTCCAGCGATTTCCATCAAAGCTGCAGCGTCCGCTCCCCACACGCGCCGACGCTGCTTTCCACCCACCCGCAAACCTCTACTCCCACCAACCCAACTTTCTCACCCGACGAAAGCCGTTGCAACAAACAAGGCTCGTCTCTAGGCTCCACCCTGAACGCGGCACTCACCACAGCCCACCCAAAAACACTGCGCCGGCGAGCGCTCACACAGAAACGCGCAACCACGCTTCTTTCCCCACCCCCTTACCGCGTTTCCTTCTCGGGAAACAAAAGATCGATCGCCCGTAGCCCCAAGGAGAGAAGAAGAAGCCCGATGTCTCTCGGTGCCATCGGAATCGGTCCACCATCTGGCTTCGGCTCGTGACGTCAGCGTTCCATTAGTGTCCCCCTCGCTCCCGGCACGCGGATATAAGCACACACAAACGTACGCCTTCTCCTGGGAGTCCAAGTGTTGCACCAGCTCGTCCCTCTTGTCGACCAGCGCCACCAGCTCTTCCAACAGTAGCGCCTCGCGGCTGCGCTGGGCGTCAGTCTTCTGCCAGTCTGCACAGCGCAGGGCGCGCGCGCGCCTCCATTAGCGAGCGCAACATCTCCCCCCCTTTCACTGATTCCACGGGGACGAACGACGACCAACCAACCCCGGGTGGAGAAAGGGCCCTAAGCGGCTTAGCGCTGCAGCGCCAAAGGCACGCACGCACGCACGAACACGCCATACTCGCCTTGAAGCTGAAGAACGCCCCGGAGCTCTTCGTTGAGCAGCTCGAAGCGGCGCTCCAGGTCCTGCTCCTTCTCCCTGCAAAAGCGTACATGCACGCCACGTGACACACGCGCTCGGGTTACGTCGGCTCCCGAGGGGCAGAGGCACGTCCGAAAAACACGCGAGGTCCTCCCCCAGCGGAAGGCAGCTTATATCAGCAGCACCGGACGAGGCAGCGCGCACTGAAGGTCAACATTCGAGCTGACGCAGTTTACTTTTCACCGACGGCGCCCTCACACAACGCGAAACGGGGGGAAGGACTCATTAGGGAACACGAGACGTCAGCCGAGAGTGACCTCTTGTGACGGGGCTGCCGATTAGCTTATGACGACGACGACGACGTCGAGGGGTGCAACCTGGGCTCTCTAATTAAGAACCCGTTTTCCAGCGCTGCAGCGTCAATGAGCTGGGCCCTCCTTTTAAAGGCTCGCTGTATATGCGCGGTATTTGTGCTCTGAGAAGACGGCAAGAATGCTCGCAAGGCTTTGCGGATAAAAAAAATGAACCCTGTTCTCAGTGAATACTCCGGATGAAACTGACAATTCCAAAAAGAGGTGTATTGGCCGCTTTCGCGACGAAGCCACAGCTTGCGGTATAACCACACCTTTTTAGGCAAATGTACTACCCTGTGGAGCAAATGTACTCCTAGGAAGAGTGCACTTCATATCAGAGCAAGCTTACCTTATTGTGGAGTAAACGAACTCTTAACAAAACAAATTTACTCCATGGTAGAAGAGTACACTTACTCCATTGCGGAGCTAGCTTACTGATTGATTGAGGTTTAACGCGCCGACGCTACACAGGCGATGAGGCGCGCCACCTGGGGATCTTAGACGCGCGCCGAAATCTCGAACACAGCTAACTTTATTGTGGAGTAAACGAAGTTTTCTGCTGAGCAAATTCAGCCCCAGGTAGAGTACATGTGCTTCATTACGATGTAAGCTTGCTTATTCGGGAGTAAACGAACCTTTTCACGAACCTTACTCCATTACAATGTGAGCTTAATTTATGGTGAAATAACCGAACTCTCTCACAGAGAAAATTTACTCCCAGGAAGAGTCCGCTTACTCCATTACAACGTAAGCCTACTTATTGCGGGGTACACGATCTCTTCCACGGAGAAAACCATGGTAGTGTACAGTCACCTATGAAGAGGTACTGGATCTATGGTAAGTAAAAAGTGCCACATAAACACCTCCCCCCTTTTATTCAGCGTGATTTTCCTGCTAATTTTGCCCGTCCATGCACTTTTCTCCAAACCCAAGCTGCCTCGACCGTGACCGAATAGCGCAATCGGATAGACGTCGTCTTTACTTTTATTTATCAACACTGTTCAACAACATTATTAATCAAAATGCATTGTTATAGGGAAGTGTTATACGTGAAATAAATAAAAAGAATCACAAGCACGACATGATGGTAACAAGGAACGCAAATGCACCGTGTAGCGTGTTTACGGCAGCATACACACATTACAGAGGAAACAGCAGATGATAGCGGCACACTCAATAAAAAACCATTCAAGACATGTTGCGCTTATGCGAAAGTTGCGCTCATGCGATACGGCGCGAGGAACCCGGGTTCGATTCCGAACACGGGAAGCATTTTTTTTTCTTTCACTTAACCCACGATCATATTCATCGTCAGAGAAAGTTGGCTTTACTGCAGTTGGTTCTGGACGCGACATACGCCATCCGTTAGACATAGAAAGCTTCGCTTTAAAACAGCCGTTCCGGGCTACCACCGATCTGACATGAACGAAGAGGCTGTAACATTCAGTTACATCTTTGCTTTTCCAGCTCGCATCGACGAACAGGCTCTAAAGCGGGTACGCCAAAATTTCCGCCCGTTCCCTTCTTTCTGCACTTTGTTTTGTTCACATCTACGCACCGATAAAATAAGGAGTCGGTCTGGTGAACGCTCCAACACGATTCTCCGACCTCTAGTCCCTGCAGCAGGTGTTCATCCCAAACGCAAAACTCAGTTGTTCGATCGGCCGAAAGAGCAGTCCACCCAGCAGACCGCCGCCGGAGCAATTAATACCGCAACTTGATAGATGCTAACGCGATACCTTGATTGATGGTCTCTTTCAAGTTATTCGTTACCGCCGCGTGAGTGATTGTTCCGCTGGACAGATTCAATCGCCCTACAACTCGCGTGTGCAAGTAACAACACGCGACGTCTACGAGCCCAATCTCTCGACGAGATACAGGAAAGGGGGAGGTGGAGGGGGTTTGCACTGCTCACCGCCGCCGATATACAGCCCGGATTTCAACCGAGCGCGTGTTCGGACACATGCACCGCCGTGCCATTTCGCTGCCCTGCCTCGATCAGACCGCGCAGGGCACGCGACGAAGTTACAACACGAGTGGGACCACGGCCACTCAATAACGTCTGTCCGACTGCCGCGACAGTCCGACCCGCGGCACACCACAGATTGCAGGCAACATGCCATCATCGAACGCTGCCGGGTTCGTATGATAGAGCGGGGAGGTCTATACGCGCGACGGGAGCCGTATAACTTCGAGAATTGCAAGCGTTTAATGAGACTCCATCAGGAGTTCAATCAGGAAGCGACGTTTACACCGACAAATTAGCGAATTTCTAGGCTTCACGGGCGCAGTTTTATACATATTTAATGAAAGTAAAGTTACGTGACCTTTGCGATGCAAAAAGATGAAATGCGTAGTGGAAAGGTGTGCCCCCTGTGGGGTACCCGTTTCTCTTTTTGGTTCAACAGCGCAATTTAGACGCGAACAAACGAAAAAGCGCTTACGTCGCCCTCTTCGTTTGTCCCCGTTTAAGTTAAGCCGCTGAACCAAAAACGAATACCTACCAACTCGCCCAACTAACCACCTTCTTCTACCCGTTCTGAAGATTTTGAAAACAGCGAGGCCATTTTTATTTAAATAAGCAAAATCCGAAATTAATCATACGGTGCCCCAGGGCAATGACCCTACCCGTAGCGGAGGAATGCGCGGATTAAACTACGCCGTTAATTTACACTTTCGTCCACCTACAGTGCGTGGCGTAATCGATTCGACAAGAAAACGGCTGTCATACGGCGCGCAAGAGACAAATGGCGATACTGTATTTAAAGAGGCACTTTTCTCTCTGCGACGAAGGAGGGAACGTTTTATTCGTCACGGGTACAACTGCTAGTAAGTATAATGGCGCATCGCATGCGCCGTCAAAGGCAAGTCCCGGCAAATCCTGCTCCTTTCCCGCAGTAAGACCATGATTGCGGAGGTGCCCCTTTTACAGGCGCCAGACTTCCTTATTTTTTTTCTCACACCTTTTACAGCAAGCATAGCGACACAAGCCCTGCCGTGGGCCGTCCACTGCAAGTCAGACTAATGCTTTCTATATTCATAGTAAACCCGTGTTTCGAGGAGGTGCAGACTTTAGAAGTGCCCATAGTTAAAACAAACAAACAAACAAACAAACACAGACAGACAGACAGACAGACAGACACAGACACACAGAAACACAACACAGACAGACAGACAGACAGAGAGAGAGAGAAACCAAACATACTCGAGCTAGTTAGTGGTGGAGCATTTCGAGACAGCGTTGTTTGAAGCCTCACTATGCGATCGCCGGCGTTTCGAACAAACAAGCAAACAAAAAACTGCAAAGCACACGCTCCTGTGCGCGGCGCTTGTGTGCAATCACCGCTAAGCAGCCCATACCGTTTTGTAATGCTTTTTTTTATGTATTCACACTTAATTGTAGGGTTTTGTTCAGCTGTACTTTTTTATTTTCGCCCCCTCTTACAATTGTGTGTTGCATAACCACATACCCCTGCCCATGTGATGCTCTTGGACCCTTGGGGGGGTACTGACAAATAAATACCGTATTTTCGCGCGTATAACCCGCCTCTGCATATAATCCGCACCCCTCCCCTTTTCAGTGTGCCAGAAATGTAAAAAAAAAAAAAATCCTCGCGCATTGCCCGCCCATTTGATACATACAGGAAAGGCTTCACCAAGGCTACTGCTCAAGCAACACAGCACCTACTATGTAGGCAGAAAAAAAGCGTACATTTAGCAATGACAGAATACACTGACTGCAAGGCGAAAGTTCTAATTCACACAGTGTCACTCACTACTCTCGCTAGAGATATCACTCGAGCCGCAGCTTCCACTGTTGTACAGAAGGTCATCTTCACGGCACAACGCGCATTGCTGTGAAGCTGAATTAAGGGAAAAAACCCATGTATCATCCGAACCCCTACCTTGCCACTAAAATTTTCGCATTTTTGGTGCAGGTTATGCGCGCGAAAATACGGTAAATACTGCAAAACATCGTCGAGATCGCGGACGCACTTTTGAGGATAGCATTCCGCTATCATATCTCCTGCCCCCAAGACTGATATCCCACCTTACCAAACAGATGGCGGGCTGTTCCGTCACTGCCGCATGGTGGGAAATGACGTCGACCAGGACGTATCGTCATTCAGGTACGGGTTGGGCGAAGGTCGCCTGACAGGGGGTTAGCAAACCGAGGAACAACGGCGCGAGTGTCGACGCGTAGATAGCCGAGGGGGAGAGACAGGCGTAGGCTGATAAAAGAGAGCTTCAGCATAGCGCAGGGGCGGAAGCGGGCTTGAGTCTTTGGGAGCAGCTTTGAAGCAGTAGAAGGGGGCTTTTGGAGCAGCTCTGGAGTGCCAAAGGCGAATATTGGAGCTGTGCGAGTCAGTTTGGGGGCCGATTTTTACATTCATAAATAATTTATCTGAAATTTTTGACTCCTGGTAAACACACATGAACGAAAATTTAAATGGCTTTTACTCAACATTCGGTCGATACTTAAGCCGCCCACTTTTTCAACAAGTTAGAAAAAATATGCGTTTCCAGAATAAAAGCGCTGCAGCTGACAGAGCAATAACTAAGAGAAAAAAAATAGAGATAAGCGATGTTTCGAATAGGCTACGCCTAACTAGACTTCGGACAAGTGAAAAATAAATGTGCCCTTGTATTGCTATGATGCAGACACCATGATAATATTACGACACCATGACAGCCATGAAAAACAATACTGAGAAAACCAGAGATGGGCGAAATGGCCTCAAAGCGCAAAGGCTCACGGGTACGTCGTCTGCTCTCCTCACTTCCGGTTCAAGATCTCTCCTCCCCTCCCGTACGCCGGCGGCTTTCAGGCGCGCCTGTGCGGGCTGTTTATTCGTCACAGGGTGCTAATTACCAGTCAGGTAAACCCCTAATAAAGTCAATAGTTGGTATTTATGAAATTCCCGGTGCATTAGCGTTTTTTTTCCCCCTGGCGGAAACAAACACACACGCGCGTGAAAGCCGGCGCCGTACGGGAGGCCTGGAGGGCTCCCGAACCGGAAGCGGCGATATACTCCGCGGGAGAAAACAATGCACCCATGAGCCTTTGCGCTTTGAGCATGCGTGCGACGAGAGGGCAACATATCGCAGTGGGACACGCAGCCTCGCTCCCGTCATCTCAACTGCGCATGTCCGTGTCTTTTCCACGGCCGCTGCCAGGTGACGGCACCGGTATCTTCGGCCGTGCGTTCCGCGGTTCGCATTTCAATTGTACATGACTGCACAACCGATCCGATGTTAAAAAAAAATATCCTAGCGCTTTAACCACTAGGTAATACATGCTTCTATCTACATAAAAAAATGCCACGCAACAACCCCGTCTTTATACAGATAACTGTACCAGTGTTTATGAACTTTTTTTTTTCGAGCCTAAACAGCAGGCTTACCGGAGGAAGGCAACCCAGATCGAGGAAACTCATTACTTGCAGATAGCCGCTAGCTTAAAGGGGCACTAACAAAACATTTTGAAGGCGAGATAACTTCGGAGATAGATTGGTGTGAACACATATACATCATCTGCAAAATATCAGCGGCGAATACAGCCTATAACATATTTAAAATCAATTTTAAAGGGGCACTGACACAAAAATTTTGCATCTTGTTTTTTTTTTTTGCGATAAGTAGCTAGTGACCTACTTATAACCTGTAGAAACCTCATTTGCTTCAGCGTGCGACGGTTGTTTAATTAGAGGCATTTTCAATGCGGCCAGTCGCAGTTTCGGTTTCAGCGAGTGCCGCGAAACGATGGATTTTGTGGATTTTGTGTGAACAAAGCTGACCACGTGACCGTCGGAGGGATATCACAGAGCAGAGCCGCCGTAGCACTGTCGAATCCGCATCGACGGCAATTTCTGCGAATGCCCCCCCGTACTGATCTCGTGAGGCGCTTAATTAAAAGGCGACCGTGGATGTGACGCAGGCGCTGCGAGCGCAAATGCTACCGCGGCTAAAGAACGACGCGCGACGCTCGAGACGGTGGGTGGCAAGACGCGCGCTGGGAGCATCCGGCCGGTCTGCCTACAGGTCCGCCTACAGATGTGTTCGGCTTAGCACTGCGGCGGATATTCGAGTGCCGCTCTCGTAAGCGGTGCAGATGACAATTTTTAATGCAACCCGCCATCGCACCATTAACTCCTTTCTCATGTAAGCCACCATGGTCGGGACTTGGGGACAATTTCGTGCAGCGGTAACAAGCTATCACTCGAGCTACCTGCGCCGGCCTGGGCCACTTCGCGGCCGTGGCCGCCGCCTGCACAGCGACCGTGCGGCTACCTCAGTGGGCTTTTCGTGCCTCCGGCGCGTGTTCGCACCCAGTGGTAATAAACAGCAATAGAAACAGAGTGCCTGGAATCGCTGTAGAACTTTGGTCGCGGCCAGCTGCCCGATGAGCTGACGAAATCACGGCACCTCCGCCGCCAACGATCGGGTCGTTCGTTCTCGAGAGCAGAAGCTCCGCCCTCCGGCCCTCCGATTGGAGTGGCGAGCCGGGCGAGCCGGCGAAAAACGCCGGCAGTGCGGAAGCGGCAAACACAAACTCGTGACGTGTTTGGATGTTGTTTATTTACACAATATCCTCGGGATGTCGATTGCGCGTGGTCCTCTGCTGGCTGCTCGCTCGGTTGCGTTTCGCGCACTTTAAAATTCATTTTAAATATGCTCTAGGCTGTATTCGCCGCTGATATTTTGCAGATGATGTATATGTGTTCCCACCAATCTATCTCCGAAGTTATCTCGCCTTCGAAATTTTGTGTCAGTGCCCCTTTAAAGTGTGCGAAACACAAGGTCCCGTCTGGGTTGTGCAGGGCTGCGCACTTCATCCTATCCTGTTCGGCACGGCATGACGGGATCGAACCTTCGGAAAGGAAAGCACGCTAGCGATAAGATAAAGTTCTGAGGCTTCGAATGAACTGTAAAACCGTTTTGTTCTTGTACTTTTGGCACTAATTGGAAATACTGCAACGACGGCTGGTGACGACGTATGCTTCACCGCGCAGCACGTAGTGCGGTGAAGCTGCGTTTCAAGGCGAAGATATGTCGCACTGCGCGCACGCCAAGATCGATCCCAAGTCCTAGGGTGAGACGCGCGTACATCGAGGCCCAATAGCAGTCCCGTGAAACCGCACCGCCTCACGGAGACCAGCAAATTTGCGACGGGTGACACCGAGCGCTAGTCCTTTAGGGAGTCCGCCGCTGCGCGTCACTTCGAGAACGGCAGCTCAACGAATGATTACGCTGCTTCCTGTGCAATGCGCCTGGCATG
This sequence comes from Haemaphysalis longicornis, assembly GCF_048455015.1. Lineage (NCBI taxonomy): Eukaryota > Metazoa > Arthropoda > Arachnida > Ixodida > Ixodidae > Haemaphysalis > Haemaphysalis longicornis. Next base: position 51,778,310 of record NW_027526407.1, read on the forward strand.
AAACATCATCTTACCGTTGGCTCACATTTGGCAGCACCGCTTGGGTTTCGGCGCAATTCTGCCCTTTGGAGCAGGATGGCGCAGGAAAAGCGGATTGGTGCGGCACTAGAGAGTTTTAGCATAGCGGCCAGCGGAGGCTCCCGCTACGGCGGCGGGTTACCGGGACACGACTGCGCATGCGCACGCGATAAGGGCGAGGAGGTTGCCCCTGGGCGGAGCTAATGCTCGGGCACAGCGACGGCCGGCTATCAGAACTAATCCACCCTACCGGAACGAATCCGCAAGTGCCCACTCGAGTCCCGGTACCCACCGCCGTAGCGTTAGCGGACGCTACCCGCTATGCTGAAACTATGCTATACAACCCCGCCTGTATAAAGTTTAGGCACGCCGCCTGTGGCGTCAGGGGCGCCTGAGGCAAGTCTGCCGTCGCGCGCCACACCAGGAATCAGCGAAGAAACTAAGCGCCCTAGGGGCCTAAAACATGCAGGATCGCCACCTCCGTGACCACCACCTTGCGAAAGCTGCGAATAGTTTTCGTGAAGCAGCGCTGCCCAGCGGGCACTACACATGCGTGGGAGGCAGCTCTGGCCAGCTCAGCCTTAGAGGACCAGGCAAGCTTGGTCTGAAGAGCAAGGCATGCGTACTGCTGAATCTGGAGCCCTGGACATGGGGACCCACCGACAAGAATTCCTCTAATCCTTCTAACCTCTCACCCCCTATAATGTATAAACTAGTGTTTCTACTACTACAACTATACACAGGCCGGCAGCAGCGGAAAGGCTAGCTAGTGGGGAAGGGCAGCTAGGAGATAGCACCAGCAAAGTGGCAGCTTTGCTATGATCGGCTGACGCAACAGGCGATGTTATAAATAAAATGACGCACGTCTTTAAATGCCTAATAAATCTATTAAAGTCTGTTAAATACCTTAAATTAAAGTAAATCCATTAAATGCTTATTAAAGCTGAACCTATTAAATATAAAATGCATTTTGCATCAACTGTTCGAGAGACGCTCAACTGTCTGAAATGGGTCATTGATGACTACACACCTTTTTTTCCCCTCTGTTTTAAGCTTAACCGGTCCATACTTTTCATTTTTTTGTAATTCAGAATCAAGGCAACTTCATGTGTAGTCGCATAGCCAGTTCGAAGATAACGTTAAGATGTATTTTTTTAAAGATACTGCATGATTAACGGTAATGATAACTTGGAAAACATACCTGTGAATAAACTGTCGTATGTCCTCGGCAAATAAGACCTACATTACGGAATACGAAATTCAGTAACTCTGTAAGGTCTTATAAGAGTTACAAGTTATGAGAAGAGTTAAATGGACACCGAAGTGAATTTGTCAAACTTCTGTTTGTGTTTGCATTGCATACGTGGGCTCAAACAAACATACTTTCACCGTTTATCCAGTTGCTAAAGCAGTATTTAATTTATGAAGCCTGAAAGAAGAAAAAATACCATGCACTGTCTGCGGTGGCCACAACTGCAGCAGTGACGCAGAATGACGCAAACGTGCCTTGCGATGTGATTGAAAGACGTTCGAGATTTTAAAGTTCATGTATACCACTTGCATGTGTGTCAATGGCATTTGTTTCTTTAGGGAAAACCTTAGCGTGTTGGAAACAAGCATATTTGTCGGAATGTATAGTTGTGGTTTATTTTTGCAGAGTTGTTCAAACCAGTTTCGGTTTCGGTTAGTGCATCACTCTTATGGCTTCCAATGTTATCTGTATTGTTCCACGCAGTTGCAAGTGAGGATATGTCCAGCGTACGCAGTAGCTGAGCGCCCTCCGCACTATAAGA
>NW_027526407.1:53715220-53895220 GCF_048455015.1 Haemaphysalis longicornis
TGATGCCAATTTAGCGGATTTTCCGCTAAATCTGGCGGATTTCATTTTATTCTGACGGGGAAAAAATTAGTCTAGCGGCTAGTGGATTTTTTGACGGGCCATTTTTATACATAGCGGATTTCTGGCGGATACCTCACGCAGTGCACCGATTCAAAGTCGCCCTGAAAGAAACCATTTCCGTGTCCTCTAAAAATGCAGAAATTGCTTAACTTCAGGGATTAGGAGGGCTCCTGTTCACTTGCTCCGCCTATCTCAGACAAACAAATCCGTGAGGTTTCAAAACGGCTCTGAGACAATCAAAAAAATTCAAAACCAGTGGAGCAAAATCACCCTCGTGGACTGGAATCAAATATCGTCCACGCAGTCGTTCTGGTGTGAAGTTCACTTCTATAAGGACGCCTGCGGCGAAAACCCGTACGCCGAGCTTGGCGGATTTGCCATGTCGATGCTCGGGCTGCCGTATTCAAATGCCGAAGTAGAGATGAGGTTTAGTCAGCTTAACATAGTAAAATCCAAGATGAGGAACAAGCCGAAGCCCGAAACAACAAACTCCATCCTCGTCGTAAGAGCGGGACTGAAGTGACACCAGAAAAGTTGTTTTGATTACGAACTTCCCGCAGCAGTTGTTAGTGCGATCGGGACATCTGCAACGTATGTGCAACCAAGTCACCTTTCTGGTCCCTCAACGAGTACCAGCGGTCCTGTGGAGATGGTGTCAGACGACGACAGCGGCGACGAAGACCTCGATGTGTTTTTCGTTGACGTGTGATTTCTTTTTTTTTTTTTTCATCAGTGTGAACATTTATAACTTTTAGCCTCTTCTGTGATGAGGTTGACCAATGACGACCACCGCAGCACTGAAACCTGAAGTGTTCTGTTAGACTCCTTGGAAGATATATTATTTCAGCTCTCGTAGTTTTCGGGAGCTTTTAAGAATGATAAAGGTATTTATCATACGAAATTGCACTGTTATTTTAAATAAAATAGGCCCTAGCGGGAAATTTAGTGGATATGTTTTGGAATCTAGCGGAATCTGGGGGATTTCTCATTGCTTTTTAGCGGATGTCTGACGCCCAGCGATGGCAACACTGAGTATACAAAAGGCATTCTCCATGGCACTCGTATACCGCGCAAAGGCCGCGCTTGTAGCGCTCCCGGAGCGTCAGAAACACCCCATTCTGTTAACACCGCAAGTTTCAGGTGACGAGATGGACATTTCACCATCTGATTTTATTGCAGACAGCACATGAGCGGAGAGGCATTCTTAACTACGGAAAAAGCGCCCTCGTCTAGTCAGATTCAATAATATAGACCGAAACATTCACGCATGACGCATTCGCAGAGCATGTGGCGAGTACAAAGCACAATTCCATTGATCTCTGCAAGCGTTATAAAAACTGATGCCACGCGTTAACTGGTAATCCTCTGGTGTTATAATCCGCAGCTCTCAATGTCCTGGCGGCAAACAGCGCTGAAGAATCGTACAACTGAGAAACGCGCCCGAAATGAGATGACGAATACATTGCAATTGGTAGCAATACTAACGCATCATCGTAATCTCCAGAGGAACTAGGCGGGACTGAAATGGTTAGAGACATCCGTAAATTAAACAAATAAAAGCTTTAATTTATATTATATGTAGCGGCTTTTACTCGTACAGTCGCTTTTAGAGTGCATGTTGGATAATATATTGGATATAGAGCAGGTATGACTGGGCTCGCTTCTGCTGCGTTATCACGCAGTCACGCGGATATCTCTTGATGCAGTCTGGAGGTGTATTAGACTGCTAACACTATGCCCTTCAGAGATGCGCTAAGACTATAATTGCTTATCTGTAGATGACCAGAGCACCCTCTTTCTCCAACCCCTCGAATCGGGTCACTTTAAATAAAGTTCGCTCTTTCTCTCTCTGTCACACACGCACACACTCGCTCACCCACTCACTCACTCACTCACTCACTCACTCACTCACTCACTCACTCACTCACTCACTCACTCACTCACTCACTCACTCACTCACTCACTCACTCACTCACTCACTCACTCACTCACTCACTCACTCACTCACTCACTCACTCACTCACTCACTCACTCACTCACTCACTCACTCGCTCTCAGACTATCAGTCACTCAGACTATCGGCGCGGGACCTAACTAGTTTCAGATTTTTTTCTGCAGTCAATTTTCTGGTATCTAATTGCATTTCGTTATTTCAGTTCACCCCCCCCCCCCCCCCCATTTTTTTTTCTGTGGATACAGCAGGTACAGTCTGGATCGCCGACCCCTCCCTGCGAAGAAAATTTTGCGGCGGCTGAACCTCCGTCATGGTGTCGGTTGAACCAAGGCAGACACTTGGAACGCCAGGTGTTTCGCGATACCTCAATGCCGGCCGTCTGGCTATCGCCGAAAAAACAAATGGAAAAAAATAAAAAGGACTATAAAAAAATGTGGAGGTGCCGGGGTTCGAACCCGGGGCCTTTCACATGCGAAGCGAACGCTCTACCACTGAGCTACACCCCCGGACGGCAGAGCACGCTCAAAAATGTTGGACGTATTCTTTGAGGAAAATGTATTATGGCAGTGTCACCATTCTTTGCGGCAGAAATACTATTTATTGCAGGGTCACTAACCGATTCAATGTTTCATTGCGAAAAACGAGTAAATAAGCCTCTTAATTTGGTTAACTGGTTGGATTGGTCATGGTGAACTGGTAAGGCCAGCCGTCCTATAGCTAGTGACAGGGCTTGCTACTCCTACTCCGGAAAAGGGATGACCACACAGATGAGTGGTGACCGTTGGTCATTGCGGGTGGAACCGCGCGAGGGCAAACACGGAACGTTAAAAACGAGGTACAAGGAAATGCAGCTAGCAAAGTTGGGAGAGAAATTAAATTTCGATAGTTAATCGTAAAGGTAAGCCCTGAATCAAAATACAAAGTAAATGGTGCAATGAAAAAGAAGAAAACCACCCCAAGAGAAAGAAATAGATAAACAGCACAGCGCGAAATACATATATCTTGAGACACTAGCAAACCTGCGAACAAGGACTTACATCCTCCCTTTGAAGTGGATCCAAAAGGAAGTTATTCTCTTCCTCTCTCTCTAATGAGTGCAGTGTCCAAGGTCGAAGGATCTGCAGCACCTAAACGAAGCATTAAGTCTAACCCCCATAGTTTGTTCGACACTTCCGTCGTTAGACAACTAGACCCTAATAGTCTTTTAACCGTCGCTTGCGGTACCTATGAAAACAGTTTTTTTTTATTTTCTTTAATTTATTTCATGTTTCTTGATACACGAGGATGCGGGAGAGGATGCCACTCAGCGGCATCTTGACGAGGCCCCCGCACCTTCCACCACGGGCAACATTAAGCAGCACATACAACAGCATTTTGTTGTCAACCAATAAGACCAAAGAATATGTTGTCAAGTTTTCAACAAGTTACGCACAGATATGTCAAATGCATACGTATGCAAATGTAAAAGCAACTATGCACGCATGCGAAATACTTGTTGCTTTTCTTTTCGTTAAAAAAACATCTTTTGGGGCTGCAATGGAGCTGAGTGAGATACTGAATCCTAGTTCTTTCAAATTACACGAAGTTGTATTTTCTCTTCATGGCTCCTTGAAGCGAAAAATGAAGGTGCCCTTGACTTAATATTCCTGAGCATATTAAAAATCCCCAGAAGGTCTCCACTACGGCGCGCCTTATATTCCAGGTGAGGGGCGTATAATCCAGGGATGGTGTATCGGTGTCAGAACACCCCTCGAAGTTTTCAAAGCCGTGCTCCCCCCACCCCTTTTTTCGCCTTTCTTTCGCCCTCGCTATTTACACTCTGCGTTCACATATTAAAATAGAAAAACAAAGATAACCCGCCGCGGTGGCTCAGTGGCTAAGGCGTTGCGCTGCTGAGGACGAGGTCGCGGGTTCGATTCCCGGCAGCGGCGGCCGCTTTTCTGATCGAGGCGAAAAGCAAAAACGCCAGTGTGCGCGAGATTTCGGCGCACGTTAAAGATCCCCCAGGTGGTCAAAATTAATCCGGAGCCCTCCACTACGGCGCGCCTCAACGCCTGCGTTGCGTCGGCGCGTTAAACCCTACTATCAATCAATCAGAAAAACAAAAATAGGGTTGACAATTAAACTGAGATATTGTTTCGGCGCTGGATATCATTCCTAAAATTTGTTTTTATAGCTGCGGCGTGTATACCACACCCCGAAAAATGTTTCTTGCAACGCCACTACTCCAGGTGTATCTTTGGCCAACCTTTGGCGCACAAACGCTAACCCCCCCCCCCTTCTTTCTTCCATTTTTTTTCTTCAGCCTTCTCTATCCTATCCTGCCACCGTCTTTAGCTCAGATTCCGTTGCCCAATGGACGGGCGTTAATCTGGGATCTTTAACTGGATATATTGCTTTGTATTATTCCTTAAATTCAGCTTCGTGACCTATCCTTCATGCACGAAAGACGTGAGGTAAATCAGAATTTATCTATTAAATTAAATTTCCGGTAAAATGTTATGTCGTCAGGACACGTAACTGTTTTCGAAGATCTGAGTTTCAATAGAAAACTTGTTAGTAATAAATTTAGCATATACAGATAAAGATGAAATTGGGGGACAAAATCCGACTATTTTTCGTGGCGCCATGTCGGCGCAAAATTGTCCCAGCAAGCACTTTCATTTTTATCCTTCGGGCAGCTCAGAAAAAATAAAAAATCGCAGGCATAATCCTGAGAACAACAGTATTGTAGTATTTTAAGGCGTAATAAACAAAAGCCAGTGCTGGGTGCTTCTTTTCTATCATATACAGATAATTGTTTTAAATAAATAAATAAATAAATAAATAAATAAATAAATAAATAAATAAATAAATAAAATTGATTTCAGCGATGGTTTACATCTAGAGGATTCTAAAGCTGCGCTGTATCGACACGAATTACCTGAAAAACATAATAATATAAAATGCTGCACTATTTCGAAGCTGATTGAAGTAATTGATGGCAGGTTGTGCAACCTAAAATACCGCGCAATGAAAATGAAAATAATCAATATAATGACACAATTAAAATATTGAGAAAAAAATAGGTCATCAGCTCTCCAAGTCATTCGCCCTCCTATTTCGTGCGCGGCGCCGACTTACGATACTTTTATTCAAATCATATCCAGTACATTTATTTACACGTATTAATGCAATGAGGTCCACACAAAACGGGCCACAGTGATTGCTTGTGGTATCTAGCCAGCATACCTGTGGACAAGCTTGGGTGTCTTGCAGGTTTAATATTTTGTTCAGCGCAAGAGTTAATGTCGGGCGCACTAATTTGTAGGCCGAAAAAAGTGCAAAAAGTTTCGTGGTTGCGTTTCTACTTTGCTCTGAAAAAAAAAAATGGCAAAAGCCACTTTTGGCTGCACGCCCTCCCAGCGAGTAAAACTCAAAACCGAAACCGAAAGTGCAGAAGATTTCTTTCCTGCTACCGCATCGCCATCGGCAGCACATTCAAGATGGCCGCCTCCACAACAACTCGTACGTGTTTTCACGAGCACAGACACAAACTTTTCAACGCAAGTCGCGGATGGTGAGACGTTAATTACGCAGCTGAACTGAGGTAGGTGGTTTAATGTGTTACTGCGCTTTCGGCTACACCACTACATCAATGCCTGCGCTAACGGCACTGTTCTTAGAGCTTGGTCAATCGACGAAGGCTGTTGACAACGGCGTGCTGACTCAAATTGCGGATGAAATCGTGCTCGCATCTTTCGCCGTGGTTTACCGCAGTGTTGGCCGTTCTGATGCTGAACTCTGGATTACGGGTTTGAATCCTTGCAAAGACAGCTCTTCGATAAAGGCGAAATAAAAATGGAGCCTGCGCGCGATGTTTTGAAGTGGTAAATGACGTCGAAGGAGACGAGATAACGAGGTTGTCCGAAGCAACTTTGAGCTGTTCACAACTGCGCACATTGTAGCTTTGTCACGTGAAAGTTGAGGTTAAATATTTTGAGGTTTGTTTGAAGCGGCCAAGAAATAAAATAAAACTGCAGCAGGAGCTGGGTTACCTCGGCTTTGCGAAACGATTTGCCATTTAAAGCAACCGTAGACGATTTTTCTTCTTTAGCTCAAGGCAACGGTGATAACAGTGTGGTAGGTTACGGAGAATGGCTTATTCGTTGTCGTATTACCAATTCAGCTAAAACAGTAATGCAATCAGCGTCAAATTTCGGCACCGGGTTTCTCAAGTTACAGGCACGTGTTAAAATGAAACAAGTATGCTGATACTGATCTTACTTAAAGATTGACTGCCGCGAATTCCATCACGCTACTTTGAATGCGCAAATTAGTAGCAGCAGGTTTTCTTTTGCTACTAGCCCTGTTGACGTCATTATTTGTTTGTGTGTGCGCGTGTGCGTGCGCGCCTTGACTGATAGCAGGTAAGAAAAAAGGTGAAGCCGGCAGCAAAATTAACAGCTATGTATAGAGAGGGATACTTGTTGCAACAAATAAGCAAAGAGTAACTGGCTTTCAATATATAATCGCGAAATTCAGGGGCTTATCTATGTCTGCATTGTTTAATCTATGCACCTTGTTGAACGTTAACTTCGTTACACATAATCATGCAAAGACCTAATGTTTTTCAAATTTCACTGGTATTGAAAAAAATCTTTCTGTAAAACCAGTTTTTCTACCCCGAAATTAGTTTTGTTGCACTTGTAGTACTACAACATAATTAATGTTTAATTTAGCCAATCGATCAGTGTGCAGCAGTTGTTTTTCCTTTATTGCAAGAAAATTACATTTTTCAACCTATGCATGTTCTTGACATTTATTTTTTTTTTCTGTCGCCTCTTTCGTTGTACTGAAACCGAACATTAATGCATGTTTGTCCAGCGCATTCAAGCTCCCGCTTTCCTGGACAATGGCGGCAGCTCAGCCAACGATGGAAGGCGCTGAAGCAGTGAGCGAGCGACCCATCGTGCCCCGACGGCCAAGATTCGACCCTGATGACTACCAGCTTCGCAAACGCAAGGCCTCCGGCCAACTGCCTCGTCGAGAGAACGACGTGTATGTCAACATGTCGACAAACTTCAAAGGGCAGTTGGAACGTTGCCGAAAGCTTTTGGACAGTGGCAAAACCGAAGTGTTCGTCCACGCCTTGGGGGCCGCTGTTGGCCGGGCGATCAACTTGGCTTTGCAGGTGGAAAGTCATTACCAGGGCGTGGTTGAACTGGACGTTCGTACTTCAACTGTCGGTGTCGTCGACGATTTGGAGCCTCTGGGTGACGACCTGGAGCCGATGACACAGACCCGACAGTCGTCTGCGGTCCACATTAGACTCTTCATGGCAACTGCGGACAAGCAGACGTGCCCCAGTTCATGAAAAAGTCGCGAGAAATTCATAAAGCTGTGAAGTTGTTGAAGGTGATTGAGTGACGTGTTGAGTCAGCAAAAAAACCAGCTGCAGTCAAGTCAAGCATGGGCTCTTGAAAGAATTCTCTGAAAGCTTATAAAACTATGAAGTTGCCTCATTTTGTTCGTGAGTGTTGGCCGGCCTGTCTTACTATGTGCTTTATTTTTTGTGGCTGTACGTTTGCTTGAATCATTGTTTCTTAAACACTGAGGTGTTTTGTTTTTGCTTGATTTAGAGAAATTCCAAGTGAGGAAACTGAATGAAGTCTACCAGTTGCGTCGTGCACAGTTTTCACAATAAAAATAAAGAATAAATTAAACTCGTACCTTAACAATGATTTTGGAAACATTCAAGTGCGTCGCACAGTTAAAGAGGGCTGTGTGTGCCTCTACGAAGACTATATGAAAGAAATACTTTTCTTTCAGGTGCTGCTTTGTCAGTACAGCGTGTGAAAAAGCCTATTTACACCTATACAATTGTAGAGGTTAATTTTGGTCCCGAATACTGATCTTTCAGGTAACAAAGACAGCTACAAAACTCAAACGTTGTTACTGTTTGTGAAAAAATTTTGAGTGAAAAGTGCATCGCAAAGTGGGAATGCGGGACGTACAATCGAGCAATATTAAGGGCCATCCAATCTAAGTTACAACTTCTTTTATTATTTTGAGGTTACAAGAACCAAAGTTTCTGCAAATGCTGAATTTGAATGTTGCCCCGCATAATTTTCCTGCCAGTAATAGATCCAAGAAGGTATAACAGAGGCAGCTGGAACCGCAGGTGTCTTTTTGTGCTCGAAACAAAATGTCACAAATCCCGATAAAGAAACGCAAAAAAAAAAAAGAAAAAGAAACGGTGCTTTTCGCACGAGTGACCTTATGACGCTCGTGGAAGCCTGTAAGGACCAGTTTCACGTTAAGCGAAACCAGGAACCCTTGTTGCTCTTGTATTCGTCCTTTTAGAAATCAACACTCGATGGGCGTTAGAAAGAGGTAACACAAAAACAGCCTCTAAACATTTCTCTTTGTGGTGTTGGTTATCTTGACGCCTTGAACAGGGGGAGAGGTTGTGTGCATTTATTCTCACGGTTTCGCTTCCACACAGTGGTTCCGGCGACTCGGTGAGCGGAAGCGGTTTAGCCGGTTGGGAAAAAATCAGAGCAGACTGCTCTCATTGAGATCTGGAGCAGTCTGCCTTGATACCAGCCGCAATCATTGTAGTGGGGGTGAAGTGCAAAAAACCTCTCCTTGAAAAAAAAAAAAAAAAACGCAGCTACCACATTAACCGTATTCGCCGTTTTAAGTGACAGTGGTTCCGAAACGGCTCTGCGCGCGCAGCTACATGAAAACAAACAGCGGCGTCCAGATTGGTGGCGCCGTCTGTCGTCGCGTATACAAGACGCGTAGCACATTTTCTTTCTAGTGCGCCGCTACGAAGCGCTGTTGTCGGCCGCTTTAGGCGCCGCCCTTTCTAGAACGACGGAACTGTAACAAGAGTGCTTTGACGCCACACTATCAGGTGGCGCCACGCATCCACCCGGGGGTACTTGCGCCATTTGCGCATTTTAGCGGGGTAGTAAGGTGCGCTTTCTTTGGAAGGGAGGAGTCGCGCTTCTCTGGTGTGCGCCATCGGCCACATGCTAGGCTGGAAGGGTAGATAGGCTTCGTTGTTTGGGACGTCATTTCTTTCTTGTTATTCTTTTGGAAGATTTGCAAAACAGTGCATGTAAAAGACCATTAGGTGTTGTATGCGTGGAGTTTCAGGATTTGTGACGGCGTCTTTGGGACGGACACGGGCAATAACAAATTAAACCGACTAGCTATGATATTTTTATTATCGGAATTGTTATTAATGTTGTTCTCGGAATGTGCATTTTACAGTGGCTTGAAGGTGTGAAAATTATTGCATTACGCTGATTAATTACCCGGTAATTTCAACTTTATTTTTAAAAAATTTATAATACATATGTGTCCTGAGAATTCACAGAAAAGTGGAGGCGTGCTCGAGCTAACACCTCATCTTAAATTTTAAAAAGGGCAATATGAAGACAAATTACAACTTTGTTTAATTTAAAAGAACTAGACTTCAGTACTTAACCCAACTCCATTCCAGCCACAAAAGTTGTTTTTTAACCACAGAAAAAAAAAAACGCCACAAGTGTTAAAGCATTTTCAAATTTCGCGCTACAGTGACGTTTTATGGGCAGGAGTGACGTCATATGGGCCAGCACTAAAACCATAATTTTCAGTGCGGTAGCTGCATGTTAGCATACAAATGATGCGATCAAACGGAACTAGAGGCCTGACTACAATCCAGTCATGTGTCTTATATAGCGATGGGCGGCCGCCAATCGCACAAAGATTGAGTGACGTCATAGAAAAGTTGCCGTTAAGTGGCTAGGGTGTCGCCAGTGCTCCACATGTTTCTTTAACATATCTCTATTATTTTTTCGAAATTTGGGATCAAGTTCGTATCATTGTTATTGCGACAAGCAGTCTTTCTAATCATCAAAAGTTGTATTTTGTCTTCATGGCCCCTTTAACTAAGCTGTGCCGGAACCACACATGATCTCACTCATTTGAAAGAGGAAATGACGTGAGCTAATAGTAGGGCTCGTCGCTTCTGGGTCTTATTTTATAAATTCGCCTTAATTTTTTCAGTTTCTATTTTGTGTGTGCATTGTTGTTTTTTATCGGGAATATACAAACTGCTAAGCCCGTTCTTGCTCTTTTTTCTGGAAATATATATAGTGTGGTTTCGGCAATATGTTATTACCATCAAAGGCCATAAAACAGCAGAAATGAAAAATGTCATAAAATTAAGGCTTCGACGGACGCCCGTAGTGTCTGGAAGAGTCATTGAATAAAAAGCTAAGACCTCCATCACGAAACAAAAAAAATGTATTGGTGTTCCCGACCGCCTGTCGCTCGCAAGTTTGCTCACAGATTTCCAGAGGCCTAGAAGTCAATCCATTATTTGCTGTTGTAGTCGGTATTCCCGTCTTCTAATTATTTAAAAATGGGAACGCAGTGACTCGATGCATTTCACCGTAAATTTAACTACCGATGAAGTCACCGATGATAATGCACTACTACAGGAGAGGTCGGAAGTGAAGCTGTCTATACAAGCGTACTCTTGGAAATATCTAAAACCGCTTGCTAACCTTCGCCGCGTTTTGTTGTTGTTGTTGTTTCGACTCGACAGGGCGATCGTCAGTGTCGACACTCCGAAAAGAGCGAAAATAAATCGTATTTCCTCCCCAGATGCCTCTCTCTCTCTCTCTCTCTCTCTCTCTCTCTCTCTCTCTCTCTCTCTATTCTATTCTATCTATCTATCTATCTATCTATCTATCTATCTATCTATCTATCTATCTATCTATCTATCTATCCGTCCGTCCACCCTTCAATCGACCCATCCATCTATCCGTCCATCCATTCATCCATCTATCCCTGACTGGAGGTTATGGGTAAGACGACTTTCCCAGGTGCCCTCTGCAGTGAGCAGAACGTGCGCACTGCGTACTACGGAGAGCATAGGAAGCACACACTTCCTGCGCACTGTTAAACTTCGACATTGCGTACTGCAACGTGCGCACATGCAACGTGCACACCGAGTAGTGCCAAGTTCGCAAAAAGTGCTCTATATGCGCTGCGCAATACTCAAAAAGAGCACACTGTGTACTGCCCTCAGAAAAATGGCACAGCTTGCACTGGTGGTGCAACGCTGGAGAAACAGCAGAGCCGAAGGTCGAGTTATCTTCTCCTCTGGAATCCGCTGTCATTGCGGTGGACCGATCGGAACGGCCTTGGCTAACCTCGGCTAAACTCGGCCTCACCCCTCAACACTTATTGAGCACTAAATCCGGCTTACTTAATTAAATCCGGCTAAACTTGGCCTCACCCCTCAACACTTATTTGAGCACTAAATTCGGCTTACTTGGTTAAATCCGGCTAAACTTGGCCTCACCCCTCAACAATTGAGCACTAAATCCGGCTTACTTGGTTAAATCCGGCTAAACTTGGCCTCAGCCCTCAACACTTATTTGAGCACTAAACCCGGCTTCCGGCTAAACATGGCCTCACCCCTCAACACTTATTTGAGCGCACGGCCGTTCGCCGGCTGAGCCCCGCTATAACTCTTCTTCCTCCAGTCGACCTTCTTTTACGCCGGGCGTTCTCCGAGTAGAGTTGAGTCCGTCTGTGAGGCTAGCTCTCGACGCTGCTGGTAGCCCGACAAGAGTTGAGCCCTGCTGGGAGGCTCGGCCGGGAGGTTAGCGCGTGCCCTCGGCTCTTGGCTGACGCGAGCTGCTTTTGTGCTTTCCCTTCTCACCAGGAGGCAGCGCGCCCGTTTTTTTTCTTGGTATTTTTTTTTTCTGACGCCACCGGACCAAGCTGAAGCTGAAACAGCTCCGCTGTTAAACGTGCGCACTGTGTACTGCACAGCGCACCGCAAGTGCGCACCGAGTATATATACTGCACAGTTTGGAGACTGTACTGCATATCTATAGAGCGGATGTCCTGGCCCCTCCCGGCGTTGTGCACCCGGCGGTCGCAGAAACTGCCTATTTCCGGTTAAAACTGGATTCGGCAAAATGAATTCGGCGGTCTCCTATACCCATTAGCAACACAGCGCAAAAAAGACCAAGGACCCGTATACCCGTTTAATTTCCCGTTCAAACCGAAATGCTAAAAAGTAATGGGACAATAGCCAAAAATATTTTTTAAGGAGACGGATAAAAGGCAAAAGGCGTTTAAATGAGCTATCCTGGCAGGAGCCTGTCGTTGTCCAGCGTCGATTTGAGGGTGCAAAAGCCGTGACTCCTACTCAGAGTTCCACCGTGGAACTGGGGTTCGCCTTGCATGAGAAACCGAGAACCACTGCACGCTAATTCGTCCACCCGCAAATATTCAAGAGAGAGAAAAAAAAATCATTTTTGGAAGGAGGTAAAGTAAGGCTGGAATGTTAACCAGGCTATAGCATAGTTTGCCATCCTGTGCTTGGGAAATGGGAGAGTGGGCAAAACCGAGAAAACAGAAGAAAGTAAAGTGCAAGTAACAGAGCGTAGAGGCCCGGCGTTAGGGCATTATATGTTCGAGTTCAGCGATTGCCACTAGAGTCTTCCGTACCATAGTACCTTGTTCAAGTTCGTAGTTCGCAGGTATGAGCGCCTTCCTCGCCCGGTGGGCAGACGACGGAGGATATCAGTGACGTAAAATTTTCTTCTCAGACAAAGGTTGCCGAGGGTCTGGCTGCCGCAGTGTTGGAGAGCTGTCGTGTTTCCGGTGATAAACCTGAGGCATAAAAAAATGCCGAATGGCCTCCGTCGGGCCGCTAACTCCACACTCATCACTCGCTGCCATCCCAATCAAGGAAGAGGAGACATTTGTGAGTGCCAGCCTTAGCCGCAGAGACGGCAAGGGAGGGGCTGCGTCAGATAGTGCCAAGCTTTGTGGAAGGGGACGTAGAAGGTGCAGGTCAAGGCGCCGTTACGTGCACTGCTTCATTTGGAAAGTGTTTGTCAGCCAGGAAAGCATGTGGATTGCCCAGAAGGTCATCACATACTTCATTGCTCTTCTCCGCCTCCTCATGGCGGCAGTTATGGGATTGTGTCAGCTTTCCTCTTGTCACGCCAAGTGTCGGCACATGCCTTACTTGTTTGCTTTGTCTCCTCATAGAGGGCACTCGAAAGTTTTCTGGCCCGTTCCCAATTGATTGATTGATTGAATAATTAATTGATTGATTGATTGAAAATATATTTATTTTAAAAACGAGGGAGGAGGAGGAGGAAAAACTTTATTGTGAGCCTGGTGATGTGGGAGCGGTTCCTCAGTCCAGGAAACCATGGGACGACCAAAGAAGGTGGCTATCCTAATTTCAGTATTCCACTGGTATCCACTGCCGCTGTGGCTCTCTCTACCAGCACCACAAAAAATCTATGAAAACTTATAACGACTTACAGCTCCGCTGTATAATGGTAACACCACTTTTTCAGCATTCCAATGAATATTCCTTATTAGTGATTGATCGTAATGATCGTTATAGTGGGATTGAGATGGATTAAAACGAATGAGGGTAGAATAACGATCGATTAGTGACTGGCAGCAATTAATTCATTCATTAGTAATTATTAGTAAGCTGAATAAACGCAGTGCTGAGTCCTGACACGAACTTTTTGTGTCAAGTTTTTTTGCTGCTATGGGTGCCTACCAGCTCACTAAATCATAGAATAGCACATTAGGTAGTCTACCGCAGCGTGAATAGTCGTTTAAAGCCTCCTTTATTCGTGTCAGTTTCGGTTTCGATGAAACGAACACCGAGGCGTGCTGTCATGACAGGGGGGCGCTCTTGACGTCACTGTTCTCGTCGCAGCACGACCGGTCGGGAAAGGTGAGTTTTCAAGTAATATTGATGGGCGTGAAAAAAAAAAAAAAAAAAAAAACCAACATATTTCTTTATTTTTTTTTTCAGCTGATTATGAAATATTGAAAAAAGACGTTTCCGCCCTTGCGTCCAGGCCAGCCGTGGATGCACGCTCCCGGGGGGCATGACGTCAGTACCAAAACTCTGACGTGGTTCACAAGGCGAGAGAGAGAGTAAACATCTTTATTGAGAAAGAATAAAATGGTGTCTTCGGGGTGTTTTCCTTAGTCCAGGACACCTTGAGCTCGGGCCGCGTCCACAGCCCTCTCGACCAGCTCACGCTGATCCTCGAGGGTGGAGCTGGCCAAGGCTCTCTCCCAAAGCTCATGGGTAGGATAAAGATTGGGGCGGGGAAGCGGGGCTTGGTCGCAGCCTCCTACAATGTGATAGAGTGTACCAGGGGCCTCGCAGAAGCGGCACTGCGGCGGGAAACAGATAGGAGCCAAAATGTGAGACTTTTGGAGGTGTGGGAGAAAGTGTTCGCTTGGAGAGCACGGAGGAGTCCAAGCAGCACGCGCAAAAAGCAGCCAGCGCTTTGGCTACGTCGGAAGCCCCTGACGTCGGCAGTTAAAGACCAAGTAAACTCAAATTTCACCTCGGACAACTTTAGTTTGAACGTGCAGTACGTACTACCAGACCAACTGGTACATGACTGGTAGCCCCATGAAATGTGTGGTTAATTAGTTAAAGACGCATAAAAAAACTCCGTCGCAGGCACGGTACACACCCCGGTGGATCGCGCAAAAAAGTCAGGAAGCGGAAGTGACATTGCGGTCGGACCTGCGCTTTTTCCTACGGCCAGCCAGGAGAACCGGTCGAGCTCCGCTGGGAGCGCTTTTACTAGAGCTACGGCGAGGGGAAAAGCGTTGCGCGCAGGTTTGCACCGGCCGGCCGGCCACGTGTCGCCGCCATAGGTCGGCAAAACAGAAAGAACTCACTCAAACTCAATCACAACTTTTTCCATTCACGCTGTACTCAATCAAACTCACACTCAAAAATCTCGTCTGTTCCCAAAATCACTCGTACTCACTCATCAAATACTCATTTGTAATCATACTCACTTGTACTCAAACTCATTTGTCCTCACGAGTATTCGTACTCAATCTGTACTCATGAGTACTCACTCTGTACTCATGAGTACTCAATCTGTACTCATGAGTACTGCTCAATCTGTACTCATGAGTACTACTCATTCTGCACTCATGAGTACTACTCATTCTGCACTCATGAGTACTACTCATTCTGCAATCATGAGTACTACTCATTCTGCACTCATGAGTACTCAATCTGCACTCATGAGTACTCAATTTGTATTACTCACGAATAATCAACTTATCTGCACTGTTAGCTAGGTCGTATCTCGAATTAAAGACTAAATAGAAAAAATAAAATGTTTAATTGATTAGAAAAACACACGGTCGGGCTCAGGGGAGCTCGGGATTGTCGGTGCGGCCGTGGCCGCAAACTGCGATTTTCTGCGTGTCTTCGGGTGGCAGCTTTTGTCGTCCGTTTTCGTTTCCGGGCGCGCTGATACTCTCGTAATCGTGCTCCGAATCCAAATTGTGCCTGCCACCAGGCACAATGAAGCGTTCGCGTAGATTGACGTCCGTTCGTATCCAGATCACTGTCCGCTTATTCACAGATGCGCGATGCTGGCTTTTGTTATTTGTTTTTCCGGATACTAGAAACTTCGTTAAGAGGGTGTTCGTCTCGTTGAGTTTCGGTGAAGTTCAAATCTTCTTGATTTTATTGTGTGTGTGCCGTGGGATTCACTTCGTCAGACATGAACTTGACAGTGTTTACGGCGTTGCGTTAGTCGCGCCTCTTCCGTCGGCGATTGTGTTCGTGTAGCTCGTCGCGTGCTTGATGCATGTGGGGGCGTAGACGTCCGGTTTGTCCGGTGGCGAGCTGCGCTGTGTAGGGATGGCATAGTTCGGCGCGTTGAGGATGTTGCTTGAATTGACGTGTGCGTTGCGTATGGTGCGGTAGCTGTTTGGCTATTCGTTTAGTGTGCGGTAGCGTGGCGTTTTCGTAGGGTGACATTGCTGATCGGTCAAAGTCGTTGCGGCTCCGTCCTCGCAGTCGCCGTGGTTGTTTCGGATGTGAAACCGTTGTGGTGGGGTAGCGGGCGTAGTTCGTGCCGTCCGTTCGGTCCTACATTCTTTGGCGTCGCAAGCGTGACTTCATCGTTAGGGCATTCGATGCGTTCGTCTGGATCGGGTTTATTCGTTGCCGTTCTTGCCGTGTCCGTGTCGTCGCTCAAGCCCTCGTATTTTGCCCGTTGTTTCAAGAATGCTAAAATCGCTATCTCTCCCAAACAAGCAGGCTCCGTTCGTCCCGAGTCCTCTTGCCCACGGTTGCGTCCTCTAGTACGAAACGGTGTTTGTCGTGTGAGTCTCGATCGGAGCGTGGGTGCTGGGGATCTTGTTCGTTCTGGCTCGGACGTGCCGCATGCGGTGACCGTGTCGTTGCTCGTTGACGGAACTACCTGCACGAGTGTAATGTCATTCGTTCACTGGACTCGCGCTGGAGCAGCGGGTGTCGGAGAGCTCGTACGTTCCGGTAGGGTTGAACCGCGTGCGCTGGGTCTTTTGTTGCTTGTGGCCAGGCTGATTTCGGCGCTTGTAACATTCGCTGGCCAAGTCCGGATAGCAGCAGCGGGAGCGGAGGACGTCGCGAATAGCAGTTTCCTCCGCGTGTGCTGGCTTAGTGGCGTTCCGTGCGCTGTGCATTTCGTTCGCCGTGGTCAGCTCCACTGGCTCAAGTTGGATGCCGTTCGTCACCTCTGGTGCGTTTCATGCGCTGTTCGTCTCATTTTAACTGGGAAACTGCCGTATGATTGATGTGCGGTCGTTCGCCACGCATGGTGCATTGCGGGCGCCGTGCGTCTTCGTCGCTTGTCATGGCTATATCCACCGATCCGGATGCGATGTCGTCGGTTGCGTGTACCGGCGCCGGTACAGGACATGCGGAAAATGTAAGTACTGGCCCCGTTGCATTCCGCGCTCTCAGCGTTTCGTTCGTGTACGTTTGGACCGCAAGAGCGGGTTGCAGGAACGTGGTGCCTTCTGGCTCGTGCGCGCTGCGTACGTTGCGCGTCTCGTTGCTCGTTGATGGAATGACCTTCGCGTGGGCGATATAGCTCGTGGGCGATGTAGCAGAGCAACGTGTGTTCGTGATCTCGCCAGAAATGCACTGAGATTCGATGCGTTTTCGTAATCGTGGCGATTACCTGGTAGAGGTCCGGTGAGCAGGCAGGCACAATTTTCCATGCGTCGTCTCGTTCGCGTGCGCGCCGTCGTGCATTCTGCCTGTGTCCGGATCTCGTGCAGTCCAGGCACCATGGGAAACATGCGGCCGACTCTCGCCAGTTGTCTCAGAAAACTTTCTCGTTCATCACGCAGCCACGGTCGCTGTTTAATTAAGAGGCTCACGAGATCAGTGCGTGGGGGCATTCGCAGAAACTGCCGCCGACGCAGATTCGACAGTGCTACGGCAGCTCTTCTCTGTGATATCCGTCCGACCGTCACGTGGTCAGCTTTGTTTACACAATATCTCGCGTTTCGGGGCGGCCGCTGAACCCGAAAATGCGACTGGCCGCATTCAAAACGCCTCTACTTAAAAACCGTCGCACGCTGTGAGCAAATGAGGTTTCCACACGTGATAAGTAGGTCATTAGCTGTTCATCGCAGCAAAAAAAAAAAAAAAAACGAGATACAAAATTTTTGTGTCTGTACCCCTTTTTAAAAAAGCGCCCGTATCACTTATTTTCGATCGAACGCCACAACAGCCCACCACAAGCATCGCACACACACACACACACACACACACATCAGCAACGATTACCGCACAAAACATCTCCTGTAAGAAAATACAACAGCAGCCCAACAACCTCTTACAAGCATATTTTGAGTTATTTGCGCAGCTGCGAGCTCAGGATTTTGACCTCCTGCACAGCGTCCGGGCAGGGCGATGGCACAGAAATCGCAAACTGAGAAATAATTAGCCGCTTCCAGTTTGTCGAATCGAAAGACAGCTTTTCTTCCTTCATCACAAACGCACAAATTGAGGCACAACAAAGCAAGATAGAGGTGTTAGGAAATGGGTAGACAAAGGGCGGCAGTATCTATCTTCACAAAAACAACCGATAACATCGACGTTACCCATATTTCGCTCGTACATTCCACTGCGCCGTAAGATGCGGTTATTCCAGCAGAACGCCAGCTACGGTCGCTGCTGTTTCCCAGTCCCCTTTGAAGCGCCACCCCATAGGTGTGAAACCCGAATTATTTAATGATATGTGACTCCGCAATTTAATATCAGTCACAACTAAGCTTGCAACCCGTCACGCGCGGATTGCAAGGTGCTGGAATTAAATGTGTGTATTAGCTCCGCTATGGTTTTACGTTCATTACTTGGTTGGCTTTCTTATCGAGCCGGTGTTGCTGTCGCGCTTTGGTTCTTTTATTACGGAAGGAGAACGGTCGACACTGCAATACCTCGCGCCACGCAGCGCGAAGTTTCAAGTTTCACGGCGCAACCGCCACAAGTTCTCCCTCCCTGATGTGTATTGGCTTGCGTATTCCTAACAGGGCGCAGGCGAAGGCGTCAGGGTGGCGCGCCACTTCTTTCCTTCTCTCCAGGGATGCTATCACGGTGCTAGGAAAAGAGTTGAGGGCAACAGACAATGCGACGCCTCTCATTGGTCAATGGCGTGGGTTAACCGAGGTCAGCAAAACAAACAAAAAAAGCTGATTTTTCGCCTCCATGTGGCGTCCATTGCACCCCCTTTCTTTTTACTTTCACGCTCGCGCTCCCGATGCCGGCGCGCCAGCGAGGCGGCTCAGCGAAGAGGAAAAAAAAAAAAAAATCGTCCTCTGAACCCATAGAGTTTCTTAGTAAGTATACCTCTGAATCGCCCCTCTGAAGTTTTCTTTTTTTTTTTTTTACCTTCATGACATGCCGTTCCCGTAATAGCTAGAGAAAGCGCGGCCACGTTTTAATCGTTCTGTGCTCCACTGTGCATATAAATAATGCACTCTCGACGCCGGTGGCGTCAGAAAGCGGACGGCTGTTAGCCAAGCTTGTATGGCTACGGTTCTGTGTATATTTCCTGTCTGTAAATAACAACTCCCGAGACTCCGTGTGACTTCGAAGCGCGCGGGGTTCTGTAGGCTGAGACTATTTCCGTTAACAGCAAGGGCAAGACCCACATGGGTCTGACCTTAATCACTAATTTTTGTATGCGTGTGTGTGTGCGGTTAACCATGGCGCCCGACACAAATTTGCTGCACCTTGCGACGCGTCGATGGTGGGCCCGATTCGCGCCTCGGTGAAACAGCGCGCGCGGCAGACGTGCCGCAACTGGGCGGCACACGGCGCCGCCAAGTCTACTCTCCATTTCCCATCGAGACGGCCGCACCAAAGCATGCCTGGGGCGACCGGCCCGCAAAAGACACGCAGGAAGTAGACCCTGGAGACGGCGCCGCTGAGTCGCCTTCCCTTTCCTGTCGTGGCTCGGCTGACGCAATGACTTCGCCTACATTCGAGACTTGTGCCCTCTACCGAGGGGTAAAACTTCGCCCTGTAAATATTTTCATATTAATAAAAACTTTCTCTCTCTCTCTCGCCTTCATTCGCCGAATTCAAACTGCGGCCAGTGGTAGTCCTGATTGGAAAGATTCGAACTGCACGCGGCTGCGACGGAACCCCGGTGGTATAAAACAGGTCTTGAAGCAGCTGCTGTGCGGCGGCATTTCATCGGAGGCACTGAGTTGAGTAGTGCTATCGCCTTTGTGCGAGCCATGTAACAACGCTCTTGCTACCATTGTATATACTGTCTATAAATGCAGCTTAAAATCACCGTCGGCTCGACAACTTCATCGATCTGCTCTGCGCCGCGTCGATGGCGGACTGAGCAGGGCAACGTCCCAACAGTGGTGACTGAGCTGGAATGCCCCAGTCCCAAAAGTGTGCGTGTACGCGTGCGCGCGTGTGCGTGTGCGTGTGCGTGTGCGTGTGCGTGTGCGTGTGCGTGTGCGTGTGCGTGTGCGTGCGCGCGCGCGCGCTTTGTGTACTGGAGAACACGTTTTGCTGACGCTGTTTTAGGAGGCGTGATAGCTTGCACTGCCGTCACTGTATTGCCGTGGTTGCACAGTGGAAATCTGCAGCTCTTATCTCGAGCAGCGCGGATGAAGCTGACAGCGATCGACCAAAAAGTGCGCTGGCGTCGTTGTGTGCAATCCACATGTTTTACGAGACGTTCGAAGACGCGAGCTTAAGCGACAATCCCGGCGTCTGGCGTTGGCGTTCATCATTTCAAAACGATTCCTTCACGAGGCCTCCCACAGTGCGAGCTTAAACTCGGCAGTAGTTGCTAGCGAGGGGTGGTCGCCCCGCCTGTAAACAGTAGTGAAGGTAGAGGAATAATAACAACCGAAATTCACCGTCATCGTCAGCGCCCTCATTACAAGGTGGCATAAACGAAGAGCGGCGAAGGGGGTTGCCACTCGAAAGTAAAGCCATTCGAAAGCAAAATGCTCCTCCAGCGGCAAGATGCCAGAGCTCTCCGACAAAATATGCGAGGATAAACAAAGCGTCACACGCGTTCAACTGGATATTATGATGTCCGATTCACAACTCACAAACGTGCTTAGGTGTACCTGGATAGTTTATTTCCATTGCTGGGGCAAATTCCACCGCCGCGCTTGCACGGTGGGGCTATATGCTTACTTGTAAATGACACTACACGAGACCATATTGCTAGCGAACCTGAGCAAAATGTTTCAAAACGGGAACCTAATAAAACCATATGGGCGCACGTACATCATACAAATTGTCGCTTGAATACGCAGAGCGGAATGGTGCGGACAATTTCGGCGAGACAAACGTTACAACACACGCAGTCGGTTTGACGCGAGTTGCGTAAATTAACTGCGACTCCAGAAATGAGCGGTTCCGCTCACGATACCACTACACAGCGTGACATGCGTCTACGGAAACTTCTGAAGACCGCAAAAGAGGGACTTCAGTAGGCCTAGTGCGTGCATAGTTAGCAGCCTCCATCGCCTCTCCCCTAAAACAACTGGAAGGGAGCAAGCGCAATGAAGCCACCACGCGTTCACAGGCCGCGTCAACAAAAATAACTGCGGCAGTCAACAAGTGCCATAGGAGAAGAGCAACTGCGGCCGCGTTTTCCGCTGGGCCCTCACCCCCTCGTTTTTCCCTCTTCACCGGGTCCCCTTTGCCAGCGACCGCCGAGAAACGCTTACAGCGCCAAACAGGGACCGGGAAAGGAGGGAGGTGCAGTTTTCGTTGTCTAATTTTACCATCCTTGCCAGTTAAGCTGCACAGCGGCACCGCTAAATGTTTGCGACTCGTACACGCGCGTCCGGACTCGAGCTCTTGATAAAACTTGTTTGCACTACAGCACTCACGTGTGCATATACTCAGGAGTGCAATCACTCGCAAAACCAGTAATCATGAGCATTGTACTCATGAGTACTGTGTACTCATGAGTACTGTGTATTCATGAGTACTGTGTACTCATGAGTACTCATACTCACTAGTACTCAAACTCATGAGTACTCATACTCATGAATACTGTACTCATGAGTACTCATACTCATGAGTACTGTACTCACGAGTACTGTACTCACGATTAGTGGACTTACCCCTGTACTCACTCGTCATCGTACTCACTTTTTTTTCTGGGTGCGTACTCACTCATGATTGTACTCACTCGTGAGTTTGAGTACAAATGAGTACAAATGAGTGCACTCACGAGTGATTACGCCGACCTATGGTCGCCGCTCGCTCGCAAGCTGAGCCGGCTGGAACGTCATTTCAGCTTGGCCGTATTGGCCGCGCTCTCCTCAGTTTCACTTGATTGATTGTAGGGTTTAACGCGCCGACGCAACGCAGGCGATGGGGCGCGCCGTAGTGGAGGGCTCCGGATTAATTTTGACCACCTGGGGATCTTTATCGTGCGCCGAAATCTCGTACACACGGGCGTTTTTGCTTTTCGCCTCCATCAGAAAAGCGGCCGCCGTGGCCGGGAATCGAACCCGCGACCTCGTGCTCAGCAGCGCAACGCCTTAGCCACTGAGCCACCGCGGCGGGTCAGTTTCACTTTCAAAGTCTCCGATTTTCGATGGTCGTTTTCGCCGCGGATATGCGTATTTCAGCTGTCATACTTTGTATCTTGCAGGCGTTTAAGTCAGTCCATATGGAAATAACGCTTTCAGGGGGTTGAAATTTTGAGTGCAGTCGGCCTTCAAGGGGGAGGAGCTCAATGCGTCATGCTGATGCCGATGTTAAAAGGGCATCTGTTCTGAGCTTTCTCGTGAGTGCAAAGGTTAGAATTGATTTAAAATATATGCTATACTGAACGGTTACGGTTGAAACTTCATAGGAGTTATCTCCATATGCAAAGGTAGCTTTTTACATATATTGTCACGAGAGACAGATGGTCTTGGTTTTGCAGGACAAAGACTTTGTTTATCAGTAGGCAGCGCACAGGGCAGCGAGCAAGAAGACAGAACTTCTTCTAGAAAAGTTTCTAGCTCCCTCATAGTGGTTCTGGCGGTTTCCCCATAGTCGAACTTGGCGCACACCATTGCGGCGCTAATTACGCGTTACAGAGGGACAATATAGTTATCGCAGCGTTAAAGTTTTGTGTCATTAGTGCTTTAAGATGCATTATGACGGATTAAGGTATAGATGAGTGCGAATGAACGCCGTAATTAGGCCAGGTTAAGATGAGCTGAGACGGATACAGGTGGCTTACGGTGAGACTAAGGCTGGGATAAAAATGATTTAGGATAAAATAAGTAGATTACGGTGGGATTAAAAATAAGATTGATTATTGTGGGTTTAGCTGGAATAAGAAGGATTAAGATGAATAAGGGGACATAAGATGGACTAAGGGGATTTAAGATTGATTAAGGAGGATAAAATAGCCGGCATGGCTAGGGTGTTGCCTGTATCTGTATCTAAACGGCACCCATCAAATAATACACAGGGTTTCGCCTTCAAAGCACGTAAGAAGACATGAGTTGTCTTTGTCATTATCACCATCATCATTACGGGAAGCAGGACTTAACCGCCCTTCCATCCGCTCGCTGATATCGGACACCGCTTGTGTGACTTGCCTGCACTACTCGTGGCAGGAAGTTTGTGCCGTGTCTTTCGTACCATTTTATTATCAGCCCGTCTCATTAAGATTACCCCTGAACGTGTTTCTTCATATGAATCTCTAACGGCCGAGAAAGATTCTTGGCCAGCTCCCTTGAGTGGGTACGCGTTATTTTACGCGAGACATCATAATCATAATCGTCGTCGTCGCCATTGCTGACGTGTGTCTCAACGAACCAGAACAGCGAGGGCCTCCCATTCCGCTTGCATCGACGCCACCGCTGAAGGACGCGACTTCGCATTGGTCTAAACAACTGTCTCCTCTAGCGCAGAGACAGAGAGAAACAACTTTTATTGAACCGAGCTACTCCGACGTCTTCTTAGACGCCGTCGATGGAAGTGGTTCCCTCTTGACGGGACCCATATGCGTCTCTAGCCGCCTGGCGCCTGCAGATCAGGACCAGCTGGTCTACCAGGACGGGGCTGGTTAACAAGGTCTCCCAACGCTCTGTAAGGGAGGATGATGAATGTGGTGGGGTGTACTGGGAAAGGTAAGAGGGGGAGGGGATTGGCCTAAGAAATTGCATACTCCAATGACGTGTTGGAGCGTGTCTAACTGAGTCTTGCAGAAATTACATTCCTTTTCGCACCTTTGCGGGTACATCTTGTTTTGGAGGTAAGTGTGCGGGAAGGATCCAGCTTGTATCTGAAATGGCTTGCTGTTCTCTGCTAAGCGATTTGTGAGGATCGGGGTAACGTCGCCTCTCCGTCCTGTAGTGGTTCGTAATGTCCTTATAACTAATTATGGACTGTGGCTCACCTTCCTCTACCCGGTGTTCCATCTCTCGGGTGAACTGGTGAGCAAGTTCGTTGCCCTCCAGCCCAGAGTGAGCCGGCGTCCATAACGATTCAACTTTCCTTTCAGATACGTCGCGTTTACTGTTGAGAATACCTAGTGCCGCAAGAGACACCCACCCTGTTCTGTAGCTGTTATACGCTTTTCGGCAGTCATTGACAATTCTTCCTACGTTGGGCTACGCGAGCGCTAGCACTATCGCGGCCTCTTCTGCCACCTCCGGAAAAGACGTCATAATGGAGGCGCAGGTTACGAGCGCATCCCTCGTTGTAACTGTCGGCGTGGCTTTCTGTTACGACGCGGGATGTGCTTCCAAGCTGCGAGAATACATAGTTCATGTCACCAAGGAAGACAGCCTTCCGTCTCACCAGGTTCTCAGCGTCTGAGCGTGGAACGAACGCCGCCATTGACGTGGTACACAGCATATGGCGCCCGTTGCAGCTCTGCCGCCACGGAACAAACGCTAGAACTTGCGGGTGCAAAGCCGCGCTCCGCCGTGACTGCCTCGATGATCAGCGGTGGCTTCTTGGTGCTTAGTTTTGGTTCAGTAGGCATTGTTCACAAGGCAAAGGCTGAAAACTCTGATGACTTCGGGGCCGAAGTTCCGGACAAGGTGCGGTTGACAATAACTAGGGAGCGAAGCAGCTATACGGCTACGTGAGCTTTGTGGGCGGCTCCAAACTGACTGGCTTGGAGTTCGAGAGCGCGCCAGGTTTGGTTTCGCATCATGCCTTCAACGATACCGGTTCTGCGCGACATGAGGTCTATATACGAGGAACCCGGCGGCGCTTTGCGGTCTATGGTTGATCTCAGCCGGCGCTTCTTTCAAGCTCCGGTCTGAACACATGGTTGGCTTCGGACCCGAAGTTCTGGACACGTCGCGGCTGACCAGGACCACTGAGAGCGTCGGCAGTGCGAATGGTTCGGTGGCCCCATTAGGCAGCTCCAGAACGACCGGCTGGGAGTGCGAGACCGCGCCACACCTGCTAGGTTTGGTGTCATGTCGTACCTTCAACGATAACCCCTCTGAGAAGCGAGACGACATCGAATTAAGAAGCCGGCGGCATCTTGGTGTTGTGGTTGTTCCCAGTCCCTACTGGCATTACTCTCAATTCCCGCTCTTAACGTTTGATTAACGCGAGGCGCAAAGTCCTGGGCGTGGCTCAGCTGACCGTGGGCAGTGAGGGCATTGGAGACACCAATGCCTTTGCGTCCCTAGTCAAACTTACCGGATCCCAGGTTTGAGAGAATGCCATAACGGGTACTTTTGGCGTCCCGTGCTGTCCCAACAGCGAGACGACTACGAGCAACACGAAAGGATTAGGACTGCTGGCTCTTGTGATCATGGGAAATGAGGCGAAGAGAGGGAATTAATACTGTCGGGCAGCTCTGGTAAGCTATGCCCCACAGTTTTAAAGACAGGGCAACTCTTCTTTTATTTCTTAGCTTACGTTTAATATGATGAATAGAGCTATCTTCTCGACGGGTAAATACTTGGTTATTTTATCATCGTAGTTGATTTGCAGGCCAATTTTGCCTCTACTACAAAACACAATTCGTAGTATTATAATAATTGTGCGAGTAGATTAATCGATAAAAGGCCCGGTTTTTGTTTTATTTTTCAGTTTTGGGTGTATCATAAGCGTGCACGGTATTGTGGTTTCTTAAAACACCGGGAGCTCAATTGGTGAGCAGGGGTTCTTGTTCTTGTGCTACTTTTTTTATTTTACGTTTCTCTTAAATTCTAAGCACCAAGGCATTAAGTTGCAATGGAAATTGTTTTTTTCTTCGAGAAAGGAAGTGTACATATTTCTCCAATTTTTATATATTCTTCAAGATCATGCTTTCCTACTAGTCGTCCGGAACTCTACATTTAACTGTTCGTGTGGAACAATGTAAGGTATGCTATTACATCTATCTATAGTGCTTGCCGCCAAAAACGTCTTCGGTAGTTTGTATTTTTCCCGAATATTTTAAAGCAAAATTCTTACGGGTTTCAGGTTTCAGGTTTTATTGAAAAATATTTGCATACAAGAAAGAACAATTGCAATTATTATCACAGAACCTGATATGCTGGAGTGTATTTTTTCACAAACTACAGTGCATCAATGCCTATACAAGCCCACACACATTTTCCGCTGTACTCAATAAAAGCTCTTAACAAAAACCGTAAGAAAGCTGTGATTTTCGTAGGAACGAGAAACGTAAGAAAACCGAGGTGCATAACGCGTACCCGCAGACCTTTAAGTTTCGCGAAGAACAATGATGGTCAAGTTGTTGAGTGCAACTTTTTGCCCTATTTTCCGCCATAACGTGAGTGCGTTTATGAAAACAAATACTAAATAAATAAACAAACCAAAAATTATATTTTCATTCGTATTGCCCCAAATCCAGCTCAGTCGGTCCCCATGACTCGAAAGCACCAGCTTGCGAAGAAGCGGTCGTAATCGTCGTCATTGCCGTCGTCGTCATCATCATCATCATCAACAACAACAACAACATCAGCATCATTACGAGAAACGGATATGTAAACCACCGCGGCCATCCACGGTTGTGTAGGGTACACTGCTTGTGTGCCCCATTCCTGTCATGTTTCTCTGTGCTGTTTCGCTTCCTTGCTTTATCCCACACAATTCAGGCTATATCTATTAATCATCATCATCACCAAGATCATCTTCTTTGCTTGGTGTGTTTTCTGAAGAAGCCGGGACAACGAAGGCCTCCCCTTCGCCTAACGTCGTCACCGGCGTTTAAGAAAGCGGCCAAACGTCGGCCACAGCGCGCGCGACCGTGGCCGCCACCCCAGCCACTACCTCTGCAGCGAGGCCGTACGCTTGTTGTCAAGAAATATAGGCGAACTCCATCGCATCGGCTTTCCTGGCCTGCACCAGGCAAAGTGCCTTTCGGCGTGTCCTCCAGGAGGGATCAGTCATGCTGCGCATCATACAGTCGATGCCTGAAGTGCTGATTCTGCTGGACCAGCGCCAGAACTTGCCTGCCGAAGGCTCCCACGACGCCTTGATTACCGCGGTGATCACTGGCAGCATCTTGACGCTCTGGTTTGTTTCGTTTGGCATTGGCGTTGCTTACAAGTACTGGACTGTACGCCTGGATGACTTCGGGCCAGTGGTCACGGGCATGGCGCGGATGCAAACCATTACCAAGGAGGGCGTCGGAAGCACCAACGGCTCTGTGGCCGGGGCCGACGGCTCCAAGCTGACAGGCATGGATAAAGAGGGCACGACACAACTGCTAGGTTTGGTGTCTCGTCGTGCTTCCAACGAGACGGACTCTCAGAGGCGGGACGACTACGAGGAACCCAACAAGACTTGGGTTGGTGGTGGCGTGGGAGTGCCGCGAAATGAGGCGAAGGGGGGAGAATACGAGGGCTGGGCACTTGTGGTATAGTTAATCTGAGTTTAACCAAGTTTCAATCAATTCACGATTACTTAATCTGATTACAATACTTATATGCATGCATTTGCAACGTTTCCTTTGTTAATATGCGCGCTATCTTTCCTGTTTACCGAACCAAGTTTGGCGAGTCGTTTGCATTATAAACAGG
Organism: Haemaphysalis longicornis; assembly: GCF_048455015.1. Classification (NCBI taxonomy): domain Eukaryota; kingdom Metazoa; phylum Arthropoda; class Arachnida; order Ixodida; family Ixodidae; genus Haemaphysalis; species Haemaphysalis longicornis. The sequence goes on from NW_027526407.1 coordinate 53,742,594, forward strand.
CAGGCTAAGGAGGCGACGTGCCGTGGGGCCTGATGTTGCCCAATCAATCATTGAGACCTTTTTTGGCTGAAACCGAATTCATCAAAATAAATCCGGCAGTGTTGTGTCGGTTTGTTGTTGTTGTTGGTATTATTATTATTATTATTGCCCAGTCAGGACATCTGTGTTCTATGCTCTTGTGCTTTTTTCGGGAAACAGAAGTTCTTTCGCTGTGCGTCGTGCCAAAAACGTGTGCACGCGAAGTGCGTTGTGTGGCCGGACGAGGAGCTGCAGCTTTTGAAGTCGGGTGCTCGGCGATTTAGGTGCAATTTGTGCGAAACCGCCGATGCGACGCCTAAGCCTACCGAAGCTTTGTCGGCCAGCAACGACACCGGCCCACCGTCCCGCACGCATTCTTCACCCTGCGCCCGCCGACAGTCGCCGGCCGCCTGGACCCCCGCGCCGCCGTCCCAACCGGTCGACCTACGGACCGAAGTTGCCTCTCTCCACGCCCTCCTCACCGACGCGCTGGAGGGAATCTCTTTTCTGAGCGACCAAGTGGCCCGGCTTCGTGAGGAAAACGAACAGGTCCGTCGTGAGAGCTTGCAGGGCTTTGCTCGGCAGGCCGATGTTGTTGTCTCCCTCCGGGAGGAAATTCGCTGCCTGCGTGGGGAACTCGCTCGACGGCCTGCTGCTCCGCGCACCCAGCCCTGCCCCCCGGAATCGAAGTCGCCATTCTCTGCGGTTGCGGCGGCTCCGACGCTGCCTGCCCCTGCCGCATCCCCCTCGCCGACATCAGCCACTGCCGGGGGTGTGCAGGGTAATGTAGTTGCATTTGTCCCTGCCCCGGTCGCTGGGATTGTACAGCCGAAGGGACGCCCAGCTCGCCTTCAACCGTCGTATGGCACTTCCGACCCGGGATCAATCACGGTGGTTTCACCGAAATTAACACACTCGGCTGACCAACAGCCGACACGTGACGTATCTCGGCGGCCACCCGCTATGTTCGTTTCTAGGCTGTCACCGGAGACTACTAGTGAAGCCTTGTCCTCCCACCTTACCAGTTTGAACGCCCCTCCTGTGACCTGCAAACGTCTAAAAACAAGGTTCACCAACTACGCGTCGTTTCATGTCGTGTTCTCCGATGAGTACTTCGAACGCTTGCAAGACCCATCGTTGTGGCCGAACGGGTGCCTCTTTAAACGGTTTCTAGGCCCTCTTCATGAATCCATGCTACACACGTCTGAAACATCTAATAATAATCCACCCGGATGCGCCTGAACATTCTCTATCAAAACGTTCGTGGCCTACGGACAAAGGCTAGTGAGTTTTTTTATTCTGTATCTTCATCCAATTTTCATATTATTATTCTTACGGAAACCTGGCTTGAACCAGATATTGCCTCGGGGGACTATTTTACCGAAAATTTTAATGTTTACCGCAGTGACCGGGACTGTACAAAAGGTAAAAGTTTTGGTGGGGGTGTTCTCATAGCTGTGGATCGTTCTATTACTTCCGTGAGGCGCAGTGATATCGAAACTGTGGATGAATCTGTCTGGGTTGAATTATGCTGCCCAGGTAAGCGGAATATATTACTTTCTACATTTTACTTTTCTCCAAATCTTCATCCACATGAGTATGAGTCAGGCATTTCGGCCATCGAAAACGTCGTCACCTCAAATCCCCGTCATGACTTCTGTATCGCTGGCGATTTTAACGCACCTGGTATCGACTGGTTGGATGGTACCGTCCAGCATCAATACCACTATGCCATACGGAAAGGCACCTGCCTTCTTGACTTCATTTCTTTTACTGACCTCCAGCAAAAAAATGGTGTAAAAAACTTCAACGGAAACACGCTTGACCTCTGCTTTTCCAATCTTCATTCTCTCAGTGTTTCCAAGTCCGACTTTCATCTTGTGTGTCCTGACAAGTATCATCCCCCCTTGCATCTTTCTTTGCCGTGTTCCCCTCAGTTCATTCGCTCCTGTCCATCTGCCCGTCCTGCCTTTAACTTTGCCGCTGGGGACTACGTAGGTTTTTATAATTATCTGTCGGAGTTTGACTGGTCTGAGGTTTTGAACGCTCGAAAAGTTGACGAGCAAGTCGAGCAATTTTCTTCTATTATGCAAGAAGGTATGCGCAGATTCATCCCGCGTAAGCGGCCCAGGAACTCTAAATTCCCCGCTTGGTTTTCAAGTGAGCTCCGCGTGGCCTTGAAACATAAGAAGCGTGCCCATCGGAAGGCACGGCGGACAAATAGTGAGTCATGGCAACAGCAATTTGTCTATTACAGGTCTTTGTGCAAAGTGCTCTATAAGCGGGATCGGTTACTGTACATCTCTGCTGTTGAAAATGATGCTACGCGGAGTTCCAGATGCTTCTGGCAGTACGTCCGTTTTCGCTCCGGCACGAAGAGCCGAGAACACATCAGCCTTCTCGATGAAAAGGGAAATGATATCGCTTCTGTTGCCGATGCATTTGCTGAGCACTTCAGTTCAGTATTTGGACCCAATACCCTCTCCCGCGCCCGCGAACTGTCTTCTTCGAATTTCTGTATCACCCTTATATCCGAAGAAGACGTTCTCAAGGCACTCAAACAGCTAAAGCCATCTCTTTCTTCTGGTCTGGATGGAATTCCCTCCGCACTACTAAAAGCTTACGGGGTCATACTAGCTCCGATTCTCGCTTCTATTTTTAACAAGTGTATAAAATCATCTACCTTTCCGCGCCTTTGGAAAGTCGCGCGTATTGTTCCTGTGTTTAAGTCTGGTGTGAAAACAAAGGCAGAAAACTACAGGCCAATTTCTATCCTCTGCTCGGCAAGCAAACTGTTCGAATCAATTTTGCACGTAATTTTGTCTAGTAGTGTCAAAAACATCCTTCTTCCAGAACAACACGGTTTTTTATCTGGCCGTTCAACTACTACAAACCTTGTGTCTTTTATGTCCTTTGCCTCGGAAGCTGTGCATGGGCGGGGTCAGCTCGATACCGTGTACTGTGACCTCAGCAAAGCGTTTGACGTAGTTGACCATTCCTTGCTTCTGCATAAAATGTCTACTTATAACATTCCTGTTTGCTTCGTGGAGTTACTCAGCAGCTATCTTAATAATAGGTCATGTTTTGTCTCTGTTAATGATAAAGAATCTGCTGCCTACTATGCTTCCAGTGGTGTGCCTCAGGGATCTGTTCTGGGGCCCCTTTTGTTTTCTTTGTTTGTTAATGACGTCTCAGCCTCTATAAATCACTCTTGTTTTCTGTTATATGCTGATGACATCAAAATATTTAAAGAAGTTACTAGCGCTGAAGATTGCATAGCTCTTCAATCTGATGTGGATGCTTTTAGCAACTGGTGCTCTGCGAACAAACTTGCTCTTAGTGGCACTAAAACGAAGGTTATGTCCTACACTCGTAAAACAAACCCCATACTTTATCCGTACGTTGTGAAAAGTGTGCCACTACCACGTGTGTGTAAAATATCTGACCTTGGAGTGGTATTTGACAGTGCGCTAAACTTTTCTGCTCATGTGGATTCTATTTCTAAGCGCGCCCTTCGCCGCTTGGGGTTTGTCTGTCGAATATCAAGAGAATTCAGCAACCCTGTCTCACTACTAAAGCTTTATTTGTCTGTTGTCCGCCCTATTTTAGAATATGCCTCTGTTGTTTGGAACGGCACGTGCCAGTCGAACAGTAATATACTTGACAAAGTGCAAAATAAGTTCATATCTATCCACAAACATCGTTTCTCCCGCCACAGAGGCAATGGTTCAGACTTTTTTACTTCTAATCCTCTCCAAAGTTTGAAGTCCAGACGAACCAATGCTGACCTAATTTTTTTATTTAAACTTGTACACGGGATTATTTCTTGTTCGGAGTTGCTTGCAAATGTAAATCTTAGAGTACCGTCGAAACTTACCCGTAAGTCTCCTATACTTCGTACCCGTAAGACATGCAATAGACACTGCCCATTGTACCGCCTTCAAGAAACATACAATCTCTACTCCCATAATATTGACCTGTTTCATACACCCCTTCGGTCTTACATGTGCGACCTTCTGACTTCTGTCTCTCCCCGACTTGGTTCCGACAAGTTTTAATTCTATTTTCATTGCCCTATTTTCGTTTATGTTGCTCGCCTTTGTTACTGTTCCTACTCATATATATCTATATCTGCCCGTCTGTATTGTCAAATTTTTATGACACTGTGTTTTATCGTTTCGCGATTGTTCAAACTTTAGTGTGCCGAAATCATTGATTTTGTTAAATGGCCTTTATTCTTCATTATAGTTTTTTTCTTCGCTTGTATTTTGTTGTTCTTCTCACGCGTGGATGTATTTGTGTCGTCGTCTGTCTTTTTCTTAAGTGCGCCAGCACAAAGGCTACGGCTGTACCTGGGCACTATAATAAATAGATTGATTGATTGATTGATTGATTGATTATTATTATTATTATTATTATTATTATTATTATTATTATTATTATTATTATTATTATTATTATTATTATTATTATTATTATCGAGACTGCCTTAGCAGTATCCAGATTCCCATTGCCTGCCTCTCTGAGTTGTCGGTGAACCCGCCTAGATCTTCTTTTTCTATTAAACTGCTTCATGGTATTATCACATGCCAGGAACTACTTGCACAAGTCAGCCTTCGTGTTTCGCAAAAAACAACAAGGTTTACCCCCCCCCCCTTTCCATAATGCTACAGCACTCCACACCCATTCCCCCCTCCAAAGAGTGCAACGTCTCTATAACTGTCACTCTGGGAAACTTGATATATTTCAACGTCCCCTTCGGGAGTTTTTGACTGGGTTGTTAGCTGTGATACAATAATTACTCTTCTTTTCGGCACTTTTTTTTAGTTTTTTATATGGTTTTTATGTATGAAATGTCTTCATAGTTCTTGTTTCTGGTTTGTAAGTCCAATATATTCGTGACTTTGTGGCTGTAACTGCTTCATCGACTTGTCATATATTACGGTATGCTACTTGCTTTCCATCGCACCCGATTTATTGTGATGTGTCTGGTACTTTCCATCTTCTGTTGCTGTTTTTCATAAATCAGTTCCTGTATTTTGTTTCATACATTCATGTTTAATTGAAGCTTTGTGTTTTCGCCTATATCTGCGAATACGTTTTTATGTCTGCTTACTTCACCTAACTGCTGTGACCATTGTTCCATATACTTTTGCCATTGATCCACCATTAGAGTTTCTTAATCGTCTAATTGTGTTTGGAATACCTTTTTATTATCCTTAGGGTTTTACTGCTTTTTTTTCTTCGCTCGTTCTTCTTGTTGACTGTTTATATTGTGAGTTTCTGCTGTATATTAGTGCCGCATTTCGTCTTCCTCAGTGCGCCAGAACCAAGGCCTCGGCTGTTCCTGGGCACTCTAATAAACATTGATTGATTGATTGATTATTATTATTATTATTATTATTATTATTATTATTATTATTATTATTATTATTATTATTATTATTATTATTATTATCGGCTCCGCTGCAGGCGGTGTCTCCGGCGTCTCCTACACTGCACCCAACTCCGTCCACCCCTTTCCCAGTGCTTTCCGTGTCTGTGCCTGACTGTCACCCTCCCAGTTTTGAGAAGAAGCGCCGAAGCCGGGCATGTGTGGGTGCGTCAGACACATCTGGACTGGTCGTCGTTTCACAGCCGAAGCGCCCCAAAGCTATGTTTGTTTCCAAGCTTTCTCCGACCACCACCCCTGCCAGTCTCAATGCTCATCTGTCCACTTTAGGTGTCTCGCCCTTGAGCTGCCGACGACTGAAGACTAAATTCGACACCTATGCATCCTTTTATATTTCCTTGAATGAAGAGTGTTTCGAGCGCCTAAATGACCCCGCTGTTTGGCCGAAAGACTGCCTCTTTAAGGAGTTTCGAGGCATGTTTCGCGAAGGCATGCTTCACAGCTCTGAGCGCATCACGTAAGAAAAACAACCATGACTAGTTTAGATGTTTTTTATCAGAATGTGCGAGGTCTTCGAACTAAGGCGACTGAATTTTTTGGTAACGTTCTGGCTTCTTGCTTTCCTTTAATAGCTATATCTGAAACTTGGTTGTGCCCTGATATCTTATCCAGTGATTATTTTCCTCAAAATTACCATGTATATCGTAATGATCGTGCTTTAACGGGATGCAAACAAAAAGGGGGCGGGGTCCTTCTCGCCGTTGACAAATCTCTCCCGTGTGTGCTACGTAGCGATATTGATAACGCCGATGAGTCTTTATGGGTCGAAATTCATTTCTCTAAAACTGAAAAACTTCTAGTTGGTGTTTTTTACATTCCTCCTGATGTAGCTCCTGAGGCGTTCAATAAGTTAATCTCCTCCATTGAACAGGTGCTTATCACTCATGGCAACCGCAAAGTCCTCCTGCTTGGAGATTTTAATGCTCCTGGCGTGGAGTGGAGCCAGCTAACTTGTTCCCACTACAACCACCACATTGAACAGAAGGGTAATAGGCTGCTAGATTTTTTGGCTTTCACTTCTATGGCACAGTGTAATCGCATAAAAAATTGCAGTGGAAATATTCTGGACCTGTGCTTTTCGAACTTTGATGGCGTTAGTGTGTTGCACTCTGATTGTTCTTTAGTAATACCGGACAGATTTCATCCTCCTCTTTCTATTTCCTGTTGCCTCCCTTCATTGCTCCACCGTTCCGTAAATTCCAACAACACGCAACCTCATTACGCTTTCGCCAGGGGAGATTATGCTGGGCTGTATGGCTACTTTTCCGCTGCCCCTTGGTCGACCGTCATTGACCACACTGATGTCAATGAACAAGTCGACCGTTTCACAGAGATTGTGCTTTCGGGTATGAATGAATACATCCCGCAATATTTACCGAGGAGGTTCAGGTTTCCACACTGGTTTTCTTCTGAATTGCGGGATGCCCTGAAACTCAAGGAACGTGCGCACAGAAAGATGAAGCGCTCTGGTGCCAACCAGTTTGCTCAGGAATTCCGGCGCCTACGTGCCCTATGTAAAATATTGCACAAACGTGATCATACTTCGTACCTGGCGTCGGTAGAAACTCAAGCAACTCACCAACCTGGAGCCTTCTGGAAATACATTAATTCTAGATCTAGTACAACTAAAGATTCTATTCGTCTTCTAGACTCCAACGGAGATGAGGTTGTCAAGGTGGCCGACTGCTTTGCTCGTCAATTTTCTTCTTTTTTTGGGATTAGCGGTGGTAGTGACAACAGCAGCGCCCCTTGTCACCAGGGCGAGAACTCCGGTTGTTTACAACTGGACGAGAACATCATTCGGACCAGCATCAAGCGGCTCAAGCCCTCGCTTTCTTGTGGGCCAGATGGTATTCCTGCTGCAATCCTAAAAACATATGCAAATATATTCGTTCCTGTGTTCACTTCAATATTTAATAACTGTCTCCGGTCGGGAACGTTTCCTCGCTCATGGAAAATCTCTCGCGTATTCCCTGTTTTCAAGTCAGGCCTAAAAACTGATGCTATAAACTATAGGCCTGTCTCGCTGCTTTGTTCTGCCTCTAAAATTTTCGAGTTATCTCTTCATACGGTCTTGTCTTTCTCATTTAAACATGTCCTCATTCCTAATCAACATGGATTTATGCGTGGTCGTTCAACTTCCACGAACCTTGTATGCTTCATGGAGCAGGCTGTCCCAGCAATCGTTGGTAGAAGCCAACTGGATGTGGTCTACTGTGACATGAGCAAAGCGTTTGATGTTGTCAACCACTCGTTATTGCTTGCAAAGCTCACTCTGTTAGATGTACACGCTTCGTTGGTGGGTCTTATACGTTGTTATCTCAAGGAGCGATATTGCTATGTAAGTGTTAACGGTCAAACATCATTTAGGTACAAAGCAACCAGTGGTGTACCCCAAGGCTCCGTTCTGGGTCCCCTTCTTTTTTCCATTTTCATTAACGATGTTGCTTCTGCCATTCAAAATTCTTCTTTTTTGTTGTACGCTGATGATATAAAAATCTTTAGAGAAGTGCGTAGTGTTCAGGACTGTAATTCTCTTCAGGTTGATATAGCGTCATTCCATCGTTGGTGCACCAAAAACGACCTTATCTTGAACCCTTCAAAAACTAAAGTTGTCTCCTACAGTAGAAAAACTCAACAGCTGCAATACTCTTATAAAATTGCAAGCACTGCATTGCCGAGGGTGACTGAAATTCGAGACTTGGGAGTACTATTTGATACTTCTCTGACTTTCTCTTCCCACATTGCACAAATTACCCGTCGGTCTCTTCGTTGTCTGGGTGCTGTTTGCAGGTATTCTAGAGAGTTTAAAGGTCCGCTTCCTTTCTTAAAGTTGTATTCGGCTCTCTGTTTACCTCTTCTTGAATACGGGTCTGTTGTCTGGAATGGAACTTGCAAGTCCAATAGTGACCGTATCGAAAGGGTTCAAAATAAGTTCCTTTCTATCTTTAAGCACCGCTTCCGTCATGTGCAAGACGACGCAAACGGCATCATGTCTCTTCTGAAAAGCATTCCTTCCCTTCGGTGTCGACGAATGCGAGCTGATATTATCTTTCTCTATAAACTTCTTCATGGTAATATTTTGTGTGACGATTTGGTTACACTTATCAATGTCAATTTGCCAAATAAACTTTTCAGAAAATTTCCAGCTTTCAGACCAGTTGCTTTAAATAGCCGACGCTCGTCCATCTGCCGAATACAATGTGCATATAATGAATATTCCGTTCGGCTTGATATATTCCAGAGCTCCTTTACTTTGTTCTCTAATGAGTTGAAAACTGTTGTAGCTTAAGTCCTATGTCATTCCAAATTTATATGCCCTATGTATTATGTGCAAACTGTTCTTGCTTGCTTTTCACTTTTTCTTGTTTTGTGTTGCTTGAATATTTGTACGTTTTAGTGTCAGTGTTGGTAATGCTGAAGCTTTCCCCCCCCCCCTTTTTTTTTTGGAACTTCCTAATATGTTGTTAGAAAACCTTGGTTACATATGTATACTCTATGTCATGTTGATTCAATATTTGCTTGTATAGTTCCTATTTTTCACATCTACTGAACGTTTCGCTGGCCGAGTGGCATGGCTTGCAACACTAAGCCTGCCTTTTCTTTTTTGACTTTCTGTTCTTTTTTTTTTCCTTTTTTGCTTTCTAAGATTTCTGTAACTATTTTTACTTTAGTGTTTATGTCATACATATAGTTTTTGTGTGTTGTCTTGTCTTAATTGTAGTGTTTTTTTTTTTGTATGGTGTACCAGTACCAAGACCCTAGGGTTGTTCCTGGGCACCGAAAATAAAGGTTGATTGATTGATTGATTGATTGATTGATTATTATTATTATTATTAGTATTATTATTGTTGTTGTTGTTGTTGTTTGGTGGTGGTGGTGTTGTGGTTGTCTAAACCGTAAACGCTTAACGCTAGGACTCACGTATGCAGCAAAGTGGGCGCGAAGGGGAACTGTGCGTGTGGCAACACATTTCTCGAACTTTACCGGAAATTATATTTCTAATTTGTACTTTCTGGAGCACCGGTTCTTTGCGCTCGTTTTATTATCGTTTCTGATTAATAACTTTTTAGCATTATGTGGTTACAATTTTCGTCCATTCATCTTAGCTCTATATTTCGGGAGGCTGAAACAAACATTTTTGTAAGAGTTTCGTTGAATTTCCTTGTTTTTTTTTCTTTTATACTTTGCAAGCGTGCGGCATGAAAGAGCGTTTTTTTATTAATTAGTTTAGGTATTTGAAAGCGTGAAGTCAGTCCACATGGTTAAGGGGGACACACCGGATCACATTCCTATTGGACTTGCTAATTCATGAACCACGGGCTTAAAATCAAAGATTCAAAGATTTTATTTCCTCAGAAGTACGAGGAGGCAGGCTGGGAATAAAGGCTACAAAGCCTGACAGAGGCCTCAGCACCTTTCGGTACAGTACAATGAAGAGGCAGAATCAAGCAAGCTGGAAATTCTAATGTGAGTTATAAAACTACAAGCAACATGTAGAGCACAAGACTTTACAGAACAATATGGGAAAGCTACAGTAAAGTACATTAGAGTACAAAATAGTAAAGTAAAACAAAATACAAGCGCACAATCAGAGTAGAACTATGACTGAGTTTCAAAGATAGACGCAACTACAAAACCTGCGCATTAAACAGCTCTAGACAACATCCACAGTTCTAGCCATCGAAGCAGATATTCTGATTTAAGAGGTATTTTTTCGCCTGTGTTTCAAATATGTTTCTACTGCATTTGAAATCAATGTGGTGTCCAATTTTGTTGAGTATGTCGGTGCGTTGAAACAGAAACGACTGCCTGCCGTAGTTTCTTCGCAATTTCGGTGTATGTATTTTGGCACACCTAAAAGTGTATATACTGCCATTGTCGTTACGTTTGTCACGGAGATTTTCTTTGTGTATAACTTGTAAAAGCTTCGTGCACCGATACGAAATCTGTACAAATTCATAGAAATGTTCCTAACCGACTAGTTTGATTCTTTTATAAATATATCACTTTCCTAGCGAGATAAAAAATTAACAAGAAACGCAATTTGGTTTATCCAGAATTCGTTAGATGGCGCTAGCTGTCTGGCAAGCAATAGGAGGAGGAATAAGCATCTAATTGGGTAGTCCATGTTGTTGGGTTGACCGCCAGGTGGGGAACCTTCTCAGTCCAGGAAGCCCTGGGTCTTGGTGGCCTGTTTCGCCCGGTCTACTCGACGTTGTTGGTGATCTGGGTTGGAGCTGGTCAACCGACCCTCCCACTGTTCAAATGAGGGATTTGGATTTGGGGCAAGGGATGGTGCGTGGCGCCACTCCCGTACCATGTGCTAGAGAGGGCACGGCTCCATGCAGAATTTACAAGTGTATACGTGTGCAATGTCGGATGCATTGAGTGTAGTAATGCACCATGTGGAAATGTGTTAGTTTGTAGCTGTCTTTAGATTACCGTGTCTTCGCGAGACGTGTTGAGGTGTGGAGGCGGAAAGGTTCTTCGTCCCAAGCGGCAGTGGGCCACGATGTCACTGCACCTTCTGGGGATTATTTCTCGCGGTGGGCTTATGGAAGGACTAGCTGACATCCAGATTTTTTTATTCCTGTTTGGAAGTGGCATATCTCTAAAATAAGCAAACTAGGCTGCTGCGAACATTCATATGCATTTGTAACGCTTTTGGTATTGGTGCACGATTGTTTTTAAGTACGGAGGTCATGAAGTGGAAAGTCCCATAGGAATGTTAACAGGTGAGTCCCCCTTAAAGGGACCCTGCAACACTTTTTTCAACTTATTTTGAAATCCTAAATGCGTGCAGAACGTAGACACCCAACACACCCGGTAGCTAGATTAGGGGTCGTAAAGTATACCTCAGCCAGAAATGACTGCTCTGTGCCCGTCAGATAACTTGTAAACTCGCTCGAAAGATTCTTCTCTCTTTCCCGATCTTGACGTTCTTCGACGGCTCGAGTTACGCCACTATGGCCATGTAGCGGCTGTTGGCCGGTTTCCCTTCAGTTGCAGCAATGAACGCTTTTCGATAGCAACTTAAAAAAAAAAAAAAGGCCCCAAAAACAAACCAGAAATGGAAGGCGTATCTGGTACGACGAGCAAATCACGCTGCGCCGCTCCGTGTTGGCGATAACTATAGCTTTCGCAGTGGTTCCAGACGCGAAGGAAAGAGTGAAAGCGCTTATCGAAAGTGTTTCAGGGTCCCTTCAAAATGACTTTTCTACTGAAGCATTTTGATACCTGGAACGTCCTCTCCTGGAACTACTATGATTCTCCGCGCTCTGCCGACCTGACGGGCGCCCCTTCCGCACACGGCCGTGGTCTTAAGGCCCGTTCACACTAACGACGAAGCGACGCGAAAGCGATGAAAGCGACGGAAATTTCTGTCGCTTTCGCTGCCTTTCATCGCTTTCGTCGCGCGACGAAAGCGATCGGTCTCGACCAAATTTTGTCGCCTCCGTCGCGCCGTCGCTTTTGAAGCGGAAGCAGGAGGCGAGACTTCCTGACGTCATATCCTGCCAAAGCACCCGGATGCTGTGTTTCCACAAGCGGCGAAGCTCCCGTGAAGTCTCACTGCGAGCGCGAGACAACAACAAGAAAAGCAAAAAATAGTCGTCGCCCGTCGCTCGATGTCGCGTGCAAGTGTGAACAGCAAAGGTGGCGATCGCTTTCGCTTTCGTCGCTTTGTCGCGTCGCAAGTGTGAACGGGCCTAACTGCGGAGCGGGAACGGGACAAGTGACAGCGACGGAAGGAATCGGTGACGGTATATTATCTCGTCGCTTGTCGCGGTCGCCCGCACTATACTTACTTCAGCCATTCAGTTATGCTTGCAGCTTTAGAGCTTAGGCGTTGCCTTATTTAAGCTTTTTGCGGCCTGTTTTGTCGGACGGGAGTCCCCCAGGGATGTTTCTGTGTACTGCAAGGTTTAAAACTATATACGCACTCTCTGATAATATCGTTATTTTCTTTCTCGGATGTTTCGGTTTACGGCAATGTTTAAAACTATACGCATTATCTGATAGCATCTTTATTTGCTCTCTCGCTGCAAAATGTCCGCTCTTAGAGGACTGTTCGGATATCCAGCCGGCCAACGGAGACGTGTACACGCCGAACGTATATAGGACTAGTGGAACGCTGCATCCAGACTTTCCAGCTGCCTTCTCTGTGCGCATGTGTGTGTGCATAGGCCAAGACGGAGTTCGCCGGCCGCGGGGCCTCGACAGCGTGGCTGCAGCCAGCGCGTTAAAATTTCATAACTCCTCAATTACGCCATAGGTGGGGCGAGCGCGGCGCCGATCGGGAAGAACAGAGGGGAACGGATAGAGAAAAATGAGCTGGCGGCTGCCACGAGTTCAGACAAAACTGCGAAAAGCGAAAGAACCCGGGAGACTGGCGGCTTTCCTCTGTACTTCTACACGGAAGGGCTGCCGCTGTACAGCCGTATATATATACACTGCAAGGGCTGGTTCTAGCGAGGTCCTGCGCTCAGATCCTCCGCTCGAGGCTTTCGTCTCCCGAGCGCCGCTTACGTTCATCTTTTTTCGAACCTGCGACTGTTTTCATCGTCTTCTTTCGACGTCGTTTTTTTTTTATTTCTTTCATTCCCCCCGCACTGGGAGGGGTTGCCTCGCTCCTTGATAAATGACCCAGCAAAGGCAAGGCTTCCAGCCCGGTCGTAGCGTGCTGGAAGCCCGACGGCACGAAGAAGCAGAGAAGGCAAAAACGCAGAAGAGCAATGGCGCCGGCGCGTAGCAGACGAAAACAAAAGAGGCCTAAGCTGCCTCATCTGTCAGAGCGATGGCCGCCACGCCGTGCGTCCATTGGTCGTTTTTGGCGCGTTCGCGGCCTGATGGATGACGTTTGTGCCGCAACGATCAGCCAATCGGAAAACGCCGTGGGAGGCGTCGTCGTCTATCGTCTGCAGGGTTACGTGAGTGCGCGCGCGCGTTTGTGTGTGCGTACTCTGCAGGTAAAGCAGGGGTTGCTCTCGGAGGGCGTCGTCTGCTACTACGGTCGTCTGCTACACTTATGACGTCACGCGCGACGTTATCGATGAGTTTTCCTTTCTCGGGCCGTGCACTCGTGTCGAAAACAGACCCCAATTTGTGTGGACGTGCCGAACGTCTTTCGGTGTGTTCTCTTTGTGCTCCGAGAAAGCCGGACCCTATCTTCGCTCGTTGATTGATACAGTGGCTGACCCCCGATTTGACTTCGCAGAAAACACGGCCGATTCATTTCGGAAATTGACGGCATTGACGAACAACTTTCCCCTCTCAGTGCGGCTAAGCACGATGCTGTTATCGGTATTAAAACACGATTTCGTGCTTGAGAGAGATCGAATATTAAAAGGCGTGCTCTTAAGTCGGAAACTTAAGTCGGAACTTCGTAAAGGTTTATAAACATTCGAAAGCTGCCGAGAAGCCAACATTTTGAAGGCCAGATTGTACTCTGGAGGGCCCAGTTGTTGACTTCCAAACATCGCTGTTAATTAGTGCGTTCATTTTAAATTCATTCTAGAACGTGCACAAACGCTAACTCATAAAAAGTATACCGTCCTTGTTAATTTTTGGAACTGCAGTCTTCATAAACCAGACATAGAAGTACCTATTCCTGAAAGTCGGTAGGTCGTCGCTTGAAGCTTTGCTAATTCTTTGCGTAAGACTTACTAGCAATTTCTGATTGGTTTACCTTAGGGTTGTTAGCCTTTATGATGATGCCTACATCACTTCATTGAACCCTAGCTTTGTTTTCGTTTCGTTCTCGGCTTTATGAGTGGAATAAGAAACAGTTTCGTGACTGCGCTACCCCCCCCCCCCCCCCCTCCGCCCCATTTTTTTAGCTATAAAATGCCTTTAGCAGTTGCCAACCCACCTTCAGCTGTTTGTGAACACATGCTTGCGCGCTTCGACACTTTCCGAAGCTATTAAAAATAGAAGGCCTCTTCAATTTGCATTTCTGGGCTATCGCGAACGGCTCGAAAAGCAGCAAGCTTGCTTTGTGTGTGTGTGTGTGTTTTTTTTTTTTGCGCATACGAATGCTTCGGAAGCGGCAAAAGTCGGCAAAATAAATAAGCACGTCTAAAGAGGCTAAGAATATTAATATACTTGAGAGGAACACTACACGCCAATCACACCTTAGTTACGTGTAGACATGTTAACGCGATTTCCATGTTTTATTAGCCGAAACCATACGAAAAAATTCGGAAGCGTCAGTGGCGTTGCCGAAAGGGGGTCATATAATTACGTCAATAAAGAGTGCGGCGCGACCGCCGAATGGGGAAAACAAGCCATAACAATGTAGAAGAAAAATAACACGTGATTGCCAACGCGCCGCGCATGCGCAGTAGTGAGCCCCAGTTATGTGCTACATATAGATATTACGCAGTTATCCCTGGCTATTCACACATATACATATGTCCACAAGCCGTACCGTAGAGTAACTCCTACGCCAAGGTGCCATCCTCGCCCCAGTACTAATCGCCCCGCAAATACGGGTACTATGAACTAATGTACGTAGGCAACCCTCGTTTCTTTTATCTGTTCTTATGTAATAAAAAGGAAACTTGTGATTAAATTACACTAATCGTCAGAGTCACTGGCGCACTCTATAGATCCACTTTAATTAGCACCCAGACGACTTACGTTTCCACCACGCCTACCTCGTTGTACTGTTGACTGGCCCGATGCATCATTCGGCAGACTTCCCAGGAAACTTTTCAATGGACAACCATGCGGCTCGCGGCGTGAACCATACAACCACAAGACGCGCGCGACACATCGCTTGTGTCCACTTTCCGCTAAGTGCTAGACGCGCCGCAGCGTATCACATTTTGGCAGGAACTTAAACAAAGTTCCTAAATGCGAGAGACCAATTATTACAATCACCGCGGACCGAGCGAGCTAATTTCACCTTCTCGCACTATCATCAAGCGCGGCGATCGATCATACGGTTCCTTCTCTGTCCCCCGACCGTGCCTCCCCTATTGTGCAGCGCTTCCGCGACGTTTATTGACCGCTCTGAATGGCTAGACGATATAGCATGGTTTGTAATTGAGAAAGAATGCGGACGCCCTTTCTTTTCTGGAAAGAAGCGAATTTTCTATCCGGTCAGTATTATCATCGTTGCGTCGGCATACATGTTCATTACAGGCTGAGGGCATCTGCATATATATATATATATATATATATATATATATATATATATATATATATATATATATATATATATATATATATATATATATATATATATATATACATATATATATATATATATATATATATATGTATATATATATATATATATATATATATATATATATATATATATATATATATATATATATATATATATATATATATATATATATATATATATATATATATATATATATCTAAAAGTTTAGTAGAGAGAGATACACACGAGAAAGACGTAGAAAATAGAAATAAGTTTACTGACGTTTCAGGAAGAGGACTTCCTTTCTTCAGAGTACAGAATAAGTTCGTTTCAGAGTTATATATATATATAAAAAAATGTAGCAAGGGCGAGGGCAAGGTAAGAGAAGGGAGAGTTTGTATACAACTGGATCATGGTTCGTGGGTAGTAAAAGAATGAAGAGAGAGCGGAAAAAAATTATAAAAAGGATAATAAGAACACACAGTCGCGCGGTACGCACATGGGAAAGAAAGAGAGAAGAACCAAACAGAAAAAATAACAAGGTAGTTCCCCCCTCCCTCGTGGCAACAGGGGTGAAAGAGGGGTCAAAACAAGATATGCCCATGCACGTGTTTGACAAGGGCAAAAAAATTAGTCACGCGGAACGAAGAAGGTCCAAAGAAGATATGCCCATGCACACAAAGGGCGAACATCTGCCCATACACACCCGTTCTAAGAATTAGGGTAAGGTCATTGAAACATGAGACACTTGGCTTCTGTTGATGGGAGGCAAGGGTCGCGCCCAAAAGCAGTAGGACAGGCAGTCCGCTCCGCGTGACTCGTTCCGCGTGACTAATTTTTTTGCCCAGAACCAGGTTCGCTATGACTGGGCAATATATATATATATATATATATATATATATATATGCGCCGAATCCGGGTTGCCAAGCGTTCGGAGCAGTTGCTTCCAAACACGGCGGGTATCGCAGCAGGACCGGACTAAGCGGCGGTTGGTCTTGGTAGTGCAGAAGAAATCCAGGAAACCAGGAATGGGCGGCCCATAGCAGTGTGGCCTGAAACAACAGCAGTTGTGAGCGCATGTTTGCAGCGGTGTTGTGCCCGACGATGCTGGCGGCTGGATCCAATTTATGCTTTGCTCCGCATGCGTCGTCCGTACACGTGCCGAATCCGGGTTGCCAAGCGTTCGGAGCAGTTGCTTCCAAACACGGCGGGTATCGCAGCAGGACCGGACTAAGCGGCGGTTGGTCTTGGTAGTGCAGAAGAAATCCAGGAAACCAGGAATGGGCGGCCCATAGCAGTGTGGCCTGAAACAACAGCAGTTGTGAGCGCATGTTTGCAGCGGTGTTGTGCCCGATGTTGTGCCCGGATTCGGCACGTGTACGGACGACGCATGCGGAGCAAAGCATAAATTGGATCCAGCCGCCAGCATCGTCGGGCACAACACCGCTGCAAACATGCGCTCACAACTGCTGTTGTTTCAGGTCAGTTACTTAAACCGTGCCACATGTGTCAAAACCAGCAACTACTGTCTTTTTGCGGTGTCGTGCCCATTAGAGCTGTCTAGCGTTAAGAAACAGATATTGTCATGTTCATTGAGTGTATTTTCTTTCATTGTCAACTTGCTTCTTATGTTATCAGGAGATGTGGAGTCGAACCCTGGCCCCATGAGTAAGGCAGAGGCCGATACTTTTGAATCGGCCCTAAAGGCAATTGAAACATTGCAAAGCGGACTGAAGTCTGCGTTGGCTGATTTCAACGGTATTAAGGAACAGCAAGCTGCTACTAGTGAAGAAATTAAGAAGCTCATAGCGCGAGTGACTGCAATTGAAGCTAGTGCAACCGAGGGCACTTCCTCTGAAGCGACTCCTCCTCAGAACACTCTACAAGATATCTCGAGTCAGCTACAACAAATTACGCACAGATGTGACGACGCTGAAAATAGGCTTAGACGTTCGAACTTGTTATTTTTCGGGTTAGATGATGATGAGAAAGAAGATTGGGCAGCGTCTGAGGAAAAGATCATAAAATTTTGCCAAGAAAAACTTGAACTTCCCACAAGCACTACTCAATATGAACGTGTACACCGCCTCGGCAAATTTTCTAGTGAAAAAAACAGGCCCATAATCGCTAAACTGTCTTCATTTAAGGACAAACAAAGTATCCTGTCGGCAGCACATAAGCTAAAGGGGACAACATTTTCCATTGGTGAAGACTTTGCGCCATCAACACGTGCAGTTCGAAGGAAGCTGGTAGCTTTTGCTAAACCTTTAGACAAGCCATTTAAGTTGGTACTCGACAAGCTTTATGTAGATAAAAAGGTTTATATTTACGATAGCGACAAAAACTCAGTAGTATTATCTACCAAATAGCTAAATGCGAGTTCTGGCTTGCATAAGGTGCCCTTCGTGCCGCAAGCCGCTCCGTCACTCTCGGTGGTCTACACTAACATCCGAAGTTTGCTACCTAAACGAAACACACTTTGTTCATTTCTAGATGATAGTGATCCAGATGTTATAGTACTAACGGAGACATGGCTGCATTCAGATATTCGCGATCATGAAATACTACCAAACATCAGTCTTTACGATATCTATAGAAACGACCGCATAGATAGGCGTGGCGGCGGCGTACTTATTGCCATTAAAAAAACACTCCAGTCTTATTGTATTGATTCCATGTCTTCTCTTGAGATTGTCTGGGCTGCTTTTCCTATGTATTCAAGTGCGGTACTTATTGGCGCATGTTACCGGGCGCCAGATTTCGACAATTCCTTTTTGAATTGCTTGCGGGAAAGCGTTTCTAAAGCCCTCAATCTATGTCCTGCCACCCATGTTTATCTTCTTGGTGATTTCAACTTTCCGTTTATCGATTGGGAACATATGTCATCTTCATGTCACGCGTCCCAGGAACTAATCAATTTAACGTTAGATTTCAACCTCTTCCAAATCATTAAAGAACCCACCCGTGCTTCCAATATCTTAGACTTGGTTTTCACTAACGCTCCTGACACAGTAATATCACTTTCAAATGTGGATGGCTTTAGTGACCATAATCTTCTTCAATTAACTCTTGGCATCCCGAAACCTGTGTCTGGCACAACAACAAAACAAATTCGCGATTACAATAGAGCCAATTACGATGAGATTAACTCTCAACTAGAACAATTTTTCCACCAAGTGTTACTACCCTCGTTTAACTTTCGATCCGTACATGACAACTGGGTACTCTACCGGGACAAATTATCAGAGCTAGTAGACAGGTACGTTCCGCTAGTGTCTATAACTAACGATATTTCCAACCCATGGTTCACACAGTCCCTTCGTAAATTAAGAAACAAAAAGAAGCGTTCGTACAAAAGGGCTAAACGCGTGTGCACTTCCGAGGCGTGGAAGGCATACAAGGATTCTTTGAAAAGCTATTGCTCGGCCATATCTTTAGCAAAAAATAAATACTACTCACAAGACCTACCTTCCCTGCTAAATTCTAACCCCAAAAAATTTTGGCGAACCATATCTCCGGCCAGAGAAGCTAACACAATAACTTTACACGGAGCAGATAACATACCCATCCCTAGCACCGATTGCCCCACAGTGTTCAACGCGTTTTTTTCATCTGTTTTCACTCAGGAGGACTATTCCAATGTTCCAACCTTTTCCGAACTTGACGCCGCATATATGGAACCCATTACTATCACTGTTGAAGGCATTGAATCACTCATTAGAAACCTAAAAATATCTACATCAGCCGGTATCGATAACATTAATTCGAAGATATTGAAAAACACCCTCGCTATATCAAGCCAGATCTTATGCCATATATTTCAGCAATCCCTATCATCTGGAATGTTACCTGCCGACTGGTTAGTAGGAAAAATAATACCAATTCACAAAACTGGAGATATTCACTCGCCTGACAACTATCGACCCATATCATTAACCTGCATATGCTGCAAAATGCTGGAGCACATTATCAGTTCTAACGTGTACAATCACCTCGAGGCACATAATTTCTTTTTTACTAATCAACACGGATTTAGGAAGGGATTTTCCTGTGACACACAATTGTTCGAACTAACGACTGACTTGCACTCTAACATGAACCGCAACCTTCAAACTGACTGTATCTTTCTTGACTTTTCCAAAGCATTTGACCGCGTGCCCCACTGTCGCCTAATCTCTAAATTATCTGCTCTACGACTTGACTCTTTAACATTATCCTGGATTCGAAACTTCCTTTCTTTTCGGCAACAGTTCATAGTTGTTAACAATTTTTCTTCCCCACTTTCTTCTGTCAGTTCCGGTGTGCCGCAAGGCAGCGTCCTTGGGCCCTTACTCTTCTTAATCTACATTAACGACTTACCGACCCAAATAACTTCCTGCATGCGACTTTTTGCAGATGACTGTATTATTTACCGTCCCATTTACACTACTGATGATCACTCAGCACTCCAAGCAGATCTTAACCTTCTTTGTAATTGGTGCTCCAAATGGCTCATGACATTAAACTTTACCAAGTGCGTGGTAATGTGCTTCAGCCGTAAACATGTAAATTCGGAATTTTCTTATCACTTAAACAACACTGTGCTTTCCCATACCTTTTCGTACAAGTACCTTGGTGTTCTTCTTTCAGCCGATCTTTCATGGGTCCCTCATATCACGTCTTTATGCGCCAAAGCATCCCGTTCGCTGGGTTATCTACGTCGCAACTTGCGAAATTCACCTACTAACATTCGTAAACTCGCCTTTCAAACATTCATCCTGCCACAATTAGAATTCGCCTCGCCAATCTGGTCGCCTCACCAGAATTACGTAATAAATATGATAGAAATGGTACAGAATAGAGCAGCCCGGTTCATATCACGTAACTACACTATCAATTCCAGCGTAACACAAATAAAAATAGACCTGCAACTTCCTCCATTAGACAGTCGCCGTAATATTGCTGCTTTGTGCCTTTTCCACAAATATATTTTCACCCATAAACGAACCCGGCTACCACTTCAAATACCGCATTGTTTTTCACGCAGATTGCATAATCAGTCCAGTTTCATGCGCATATACGGTAAAACCAATGCATTCAATTCATCCGCACTGCCTCGTGTCATCCGCCTTTGGAATGATCTGCCTGATAACATTGCCACCATATCTAACCCCGAAACATTTCGCCGTCAGCTACTCCTGCATTACACAATTTAATGCTGTTAAAATATTTTGTGTAACACCCATTACCAGGATTTTCGTGTATGTTGTGTATGTGTGTTTTTTTTTCTCACAAATTGTAGGCCACAAGTGTTCATGTACGGTGAAAAAGTGATCGCCTTGTTCTTGCAAAATATGTATAATGCATTTACAATTTGTTGTTACGATGTTCCTGTCTTCAATTTATGCTTTGTATTCTTATTGCGTTTCACACGCCCCCCTTACTCCATGCCCTCCAGTAGGGCCTGTAAGGTTTCAATGAATAAAAAAAAAAAAATATATATATATATATATATATATATATATATATATATATATATGAGTATTGCGTTGAAAGGCTTTTGAATCGGGCGCTTAGATTTACGTGAAGACCACTTCTACATTGAGGTTGTGCACCCAGGAGGGACAAAATTTGGTGGTAATTACTGATGTCGGTTGCCTAATTAACTAAAATTGAATAATTATCTTCTTAGTGGCTGCAGTGAGCAGGCATGTTTGCATTGAAAAGTTAGACGCATCGTGTTTCGACGCAGCTTAATTCTGCAGAATTCTTCTAGTGCATCCGTATACTCCGAGATATTGAACTGCGAAGTTTAATTGCGGTTCGCATGATTACGCATGCTAGACACTGAATACCGGCGCAAAGCTCCTCGCTTTTGTTCTTTGTCTCGTTAGCGGTTCTGAGTTCTGCAGATTGCGATAACGCCAGCCAAGACTGAAAGTGTTCCAGTTATCACCTTTGTGGAACAAAACACTGTATACACAATAGGCACGTCACAAAAGGGAGTAGCTTTGCGCCGATCTTCACTGTCTTTTCAAAGAAGGAAACACAAGCCATTGCACCCAGTGGGTCCTTTACGTACTGCCGCGGGAGAAGATATCGATGTAATAATAAGAAAAGCGCATACGGTTATTCCAGCGGCGGTAATGGCAAGGAGAGGTGAAGCGCGATCGACAAACGCTTGTCGGTGAGGTTATGTTAATACGGTGTGTTGCATACGATTCGCGCGAGGTAATAACGGCCAAAGAAAAAAATCAAGTGCGTCAACAATAACACAAATATTAGTGACAATAAAAAACGTTGATCCCCAAGCGTAATGAATATGTATATGTTTAACAGACGAGAAAAATGCATTAGTTGCTGATGACAACAGCTCCAAATTAAAAATACTCGCTACGGATAAGCGTCCTGAAGTTATCTTTTACACTCGGTAATGTCCTAGTGCCACAAAGCTATGACAATGCTGGAACTGCTGTAAAACCCGGCTGCATTTCCCAGTCCCCATCATCTGGCAACGCTAACTTGAAGAATTCAGTCTAAGCAACGCCAAATTTGGCTTCGCCTCTGCAGGAAAATATGCTGTGTTCCCCTAGTCTGACACTCACACAGACGACCGCTTTCACGTATACCATACCTACAGCGCTTATAACATATGAAGCGAACAGTAAGAATACACTTAGTTTGCGCTGATTTGTGCGGAAACAAATAAGTCGTCCGATGACCCAGCCACCTATCTCAACTATAGGCGACGAGTTGAGTGTTCTTTACGAAAAAACTATGGTTGTGAGGCTCTACTTAGAATCGAACTGAGCAAAGTGTTAGCACAGCGCAAATTGCAAATCGCGGTCCCATTCACTCGCATGGTTTGAAATTCAGAGTTGCAACGAATCTGTCGTGTTGTGCACAGTACTGCAACAACAAGTCGTTGAAGAGTTTGGTGTTGGGCCTGTTGGTACATACTTTGGAGAACGGTGAAACCCAGCCTTAAAGACACGAACACAAGAGAGAGCAGACAACACACACGCTGGGACTAGCAACAGTTTAATGAATAAAACTCCGAAGGAAAAGCAAGGTCGGTGCATGCGCCGTAAAAAATAAAGAAAGAAGGTCAGCTGATGACGCAGTTCAAAATCGGCTCTTTTTCAAATATTAAGATTCTTTACGTGGTACTGTTAGTGAGGGAACACTCACGCACTTACCATAACCATGCTTACGAAGTTGGTAAGCTTCGATAAGCTCCCGCTCGCACGTTGTGGCGCCCCTACCAATTATTTGTGTTTTGTCAAAGAGGGGGTTGCATTCACAACTTCGGCAATGGGCAGGCAAATTTGCCCCTCCGCCTAACGTTACCGAAGTTTCATGTTCTTTTAAACGAAGGTTAAGACAGCGTCCCGTCTGCCCAATATACACTTTATCGCACTTCAGCGGTATGCGGTAGATAACATTTATCGTGCACTTCGTGAATTTTATGGCATGGCGGGTTGTGTATGTACATGTCCTTTGGTTTGCGGTTTTCGATTTTGGGACAAAGGCTTGCCAGCTTACACGGTGCCAAAAACACTACGTGTGCCCCGTGTCTGGCGGCCATTTTTTTTATATTGTGCGAGATATTGTGAATGTACGGGATTACTTCCACTTGGGCTGCTGATGATCATCTCTTGTTTCTTTGTCCCCGTCTTTTGTTCGGGGCTTTTAGTCTCATTACGCGAGTTGAAATCATTACCACAACATGTCTCATCACGACAAGCAATTGATTGCAACACGTCGCGGATTAAGACAATGGAACCAATTGCTCTCAAGTGGTACGGAACATTTCCTGCAATCATTTGACGGGTTCTGTTTCGAAGCCAGGCTGTGAGGTACTTTTCCTGTACTCGGGTTGAACGGCTTTCCTTGGCCCTTCCCTCCGTTTTACGGGAGGATGCTGCTGCTGCTACTTTCTGGCCAGGTGTCGCCACGGGTATACGCTGCTCCGAAAAACACGCGCTTTATCGTATCTCAACCGCCGCTCCGTTGGGCAGCCTTTCACAGTTTGTGCGTTGCAGCCTTGCCGAATGCACTGTTGGGTTTTATCTTACACTAGATAACGCTGGCCACCCTGCAGAGCACCCCCCCCCCCCCCTTCACCCCACGGATCCAGGAAAGCGACCCGAGGAGGGGGGGGGGCGGGGGGGTAGCTCTGGGAAGTTGCACCTGGTAATGCTGGCCAGCCTATATACCGATCCCGCAGGGCTATAGCCGGTAGGTGACTGGGAGACTGAGACGTTGAAAGCCTCTTGTTACGTTTCGTATACCTCTCGATGCACACGCCACCGTTCATCGTTTTTTTTTAATTAGCAACTACGCCTTACCAATATAACACTCTTAAGACATGCCACATGAAAGTCCATGTTTTTTAAGTGCGAATGCACTTCTTAAGCGACCCTGAACCTGCGTCCACCGGCGATGTCCGCATAACATACCCACGTGGGGGATTGGCCAGGAATCTCCTCGTCTTCCTTGGCAACGGGGGGAGATGGGCGCGCGCTGCCTGGCCGCTGACATGGCACATACCCACGTGGGGGATTGGCCAGGAATCGGGGCTGAGAAGGGCTAATGCACCCGCTTAAAGGAGTACTGACACGAAATTTCAAAGCTGAGATCCGCTCTAGCAATCAAGTACAACGAAAACACAAATAGGTGTCTGTGAATAAATGCATCTTTCTTTCTTTGTAGTTGTGTGTGTGATCTCTCTTTCGCGAACATTACCGAACCGCGCAAATTCAACTCGTGCATTCGCACTTTCACATTCTTCCCCTCGGGGAAATGCGGGGAATTTTTTCGTTCTTAATTCACGTAGAATCGATTTTGCACACAGAATTAATACCGTTATAAGAGGAAATACCAACGGTACGGTATTTTGCTGCAGGTAACTTGTACGAAACAATTTATAGTCCACAGAGTTCAACCCTTTTTCCCGACTACATAGATATTTGAAAGGTTTCAGAGAAAGTAGAGGGAAAACCAGTGGCGGTCCCAAGGGGGGGGGGGGGGGGGGCGAAGGGGGCGGTCGCCCCCTCCCCCCCAAAGAGGTCCTCAGTTTCTTATTTTTAGTTTTTTTAAGCATTCCACTTGTGTGAAGTTAAATCCCAGCGGGTTGCACCGCATACGCGCACACGCCTCCATGGTTATCACCACCTCTGCAGAATTGGCGCAAGGAGGGGAGCGATTCTTTATTCGCCCCCCCCCCCCCAAAAAAAAAAAAATCGCCCCCCCAAAACCGATCTCTGGGACCGCTACTGGGGAAAACATGATCCCCGTGTGGAACCCGAACCCACGACTTTCAGAATGCCGGCCGACTATTAGGTAACTGAAGAGGCTGTGCTCACTGCTCCCCCTCCACTTTCTTCGGTATTTATGTGAACGTAATGGACTTCTACGCTTGGGGGTTGTAGCCAGTACCACTCACATAACTCGGGGTGAGGGGGACCTTCTTTTGAACCCCGGGCCATGAGTCGATCGTGTACAGAGTGTCGGAAGCTGCCAACCAGCGTGGAACCCTCTAAATCTAACTATGGCACCAAGACTGCCAGAACGGAGGCCCTCGCTTTGGCGTTAGCGACTCAGAATTGGGAACGAGGGGATTGTTGAAAGAACACAAAAAGAAGGAGAGCCAGCAGTCACGAGCCACAATGAAGGCAAAGGGGAATTGGTTAATCATGCATGGAAATATATTTTTGAATTATTTGAAAGAAAGAAGGATAAAAACATGCTTCCCGGGTGGAACCCGAAACAACGATCTTGCATTGGACAAAATGGCAGCATCTCCACTCCGTGGATGATGGCGAGGGTGCGGAGTACGGGGACTCGAAATGACATCCAAGTTGCGCCCAGAGTGACATCCGATTTGCGCCCCGACCGTCATTCGATTTGAGCCGTGAGTTGCACCTTGATTATTCCCTAAATGAAGCTGCACCTCACGGCTCAAATTGAATTTCGCTTGATTTTTGCTTGATCGTGGTGTGCGCACGGATGGACGCGGACGGACATTGGGAGGTCCTAAGGTACTCCGCACCGTTACAGGCGAGGGAGTAAGCCGTTTGACTCTCGGGTACTAACTCACGGTCGTAGCCGAATTCAATAAAGAAAAAAAAAAAAAAAAAACGGTCGTAGCCGAATGGGTAAGACGACGGACCCTAACTCTGTCGGGTCTACCTGACACAGGCTCGAATCCTGCCGGTGCCTGAGCGATTTTTTGCGATTGTAAATGCTATGCGTACGGATGCGGATGGACATTGTGCGGTCCTAAGGTACTCCGCACCTAATATTGGCGCCCTTAGGTACTGACTTGCCAGGTGTACTAACTCATGGAGACTGAACTACATCAACCAATTTTGACTTTACCGTGTCCTTGAAAGTGACTGCCCTGCTGCAACGAAAGGTGCCCAACTGCAGGGAAGTGTGAGCGTAATCTTTCCAAACATCATGGCCCCTCCAGAAGCACACGCTTCAGGGTGACTTGGCTTGGCTTGGATTGGCCTGCACTGGCTATTTGTTTTTTTGCTTCCGCGTTGCATGTAATTCTTTCTCAGGGTGGACCGCCGGGTCCCCCGTGCGCTGCGACACCATCCATGGGGACGTGCTCGCGCGAGAACAGCGCGCACGTGATATATTGTGTCCGTCGCCCCTCGGCCGGAGACACGGGTGCAGGCGGAGGACGAAAGCTCTAATTACACATGCGCCTCGTCGGTCCGGCAGCGCGCGAGCACCGGCGCGCGCTTTTAATAAGGGTCCGGCCGCAAGTGATGCGGCGATAATTGTGCCCGCCTCGCGCACCGGACGACCCATGTGTCGGAGGCAACGGGGCAGTCGCTGAAACATTGCCGCCCGCTCCGCCGCCTGGCGGCAGCGGATAGCCGCGCGCGACCCGGCGACGCGGTGTCGCCGCCGCTTTTTCGGGGGTTTTGTTCCTCTCGAGGCTGCGATTCCAGAACCACCGCTTACGTGACAAGGCATAAAACTTTCCCTGCCCTCCTTATCGAAGTCATGGCACCGGCGTTGTCCCGTAGTTGTGTTACTTACGTCATTCAAATCATAACTTCGGTAAGAAAGGGGAGGTCGAGTTACGGTGCGTCTGATAATCCCGTTCACCGAGGCCCTTCCTAGCTTTGGCGGTGTTGCTAGGAGGCTTGCTTGACTTGAGTGCCCTGGGGGACGCCGCGGCGTACAAGGGGCATAAATCGACCGCCCCCTTCCATTGCCAAGTATTATGGTGTCATTAGACTACAGGACAGGGACACTGCAGGGGCGGCAACTGCCGCCGATGCCGTTGCTTCCTTCAGCTACGCCGTGGTGCCGAAGTTGCGGCATTTTTTTTCGCAGTCAACCGTTTTGCAGGACTTATGTGTGAAGTTGGAATAGTTTTGGAGCAATTCCATTAGTGAGCAGACTATATAGGTAAATTCTTTCGAACCCTACGATGTACACGTTGTTTGGGACGTAAATTAGTATCTGGTTGTGTGAACTTTATAGTTTGCGCTTGAAACATCCATCCACAAGTTTATCGATGCATGAAGGAACCATCCGAGACCTGGCCGTTTATACATTTCGACGTGAATGGGTTCTTTTTCCAACACTGCGCGTGCGCACTGTAGGAAAATGTGGTTATGCACATGCGCAGATGTACCGGGTACCGTACCAGGGCCGGGTCTCCGTTCTGCTATAACTCTGTATTGCAGCTCTTCGCGACCATGCTACGACCCCTCCCGGTTATCGCTGGTTACCTAGGGCAGGCTCGATTGTAGACTTAATTTACTGTGGGATTTTGCGTTGTACTGTGGTAGTGCAAACTTCTCTACCAAAGTGCCCTGCCAAGGTGCGAAGTGCACTTTGCACTTTGGTAGTGGACCACTGAGTGTTTTTCTGTTTCCTTTGGTCTGTGCGGTTTTGTTGGCATTGTGTTTGGCTTGTTTAGGAATTTGTTTTGTTTGGGAAAAATGTACGTTTTGCTGAACCTTCGTCTGTTTCAGGCCACTGAAGCCTCCCGTATTTACCGTTATATGAATTTCGTTCTCACAGTTTCATGTGCAGTAAAGAGAAGGGCGATGTGTGTACGCGACGTCCCGACGTTAGGTCTAAAGTCACGCTTTGAGTTTTAACGTCGTCAACTGGTACAAGGAGCTCGACGTATACTGGGTATGTGGTTGGTCGGCCATGGTAAGGCTTAATTAGATAGTTACCTAACGTTGAGCCTTGGAATGAAACCTTAGGCCCAACGTGATGCTTGGAGGTAAAACGTAGTCGACCGGTACTCACTGAGAAACGTGCTCATTGTACTCAATGTACTTTATGTTGACGTCGTAATACCTCAAAGCGTAACGCCGATACACACCCACATACAGTGGCGTATCTTGCTTCGGGGGAAGGGGGGACCCCAAGGATAATATTGCCACGAACCATGTATGGGTTTGTTTGTTTATTTATTGTTTGTTTTTACTGTCTGGCCACGCCCAGCTCTGTTATCTGTGTCCCAAGCGAAGCGCGTCTTCCATTCTTGATTTTTATGCCGCACGGGCTATCTCATTCAGATAAGCAGACTGTTTCGCCCCAACTTCACTAGCCCAGCATAATCTTACTTGATCTACAATGTTCTAGATGTAAATTAACGGTTCCAGAAACACTCGCGCCGAAAAAATAAAAGCCTGCAGAGCAGACGCCACGGCATTTCGACTCTCGACGCTCGCCTACGCACGTCACTTTTTTTACTGCTGTCTCGCCGCCTGTGTATTCTTTGAGTTGTTAGGGCAGCACAAGTTCGCTCCAATAAACTTGTTTTCTTTGAAGACAACTGCGTCGTCTTTGACTTCGCGACAATATTTACGATGCGGGGAGCAGGAGAACATATAAATGTGTAGAAAAGTATGAACAAAAAGAAACAAAAACAAGCCAGATATATTTGCAAAACAAGAAAAATACATTCACAAGGGCTTACTCTAATTAACCTTCTGTTTACTTTTTTTTCAGGGGCACTGCAAAATGGCTGATCGTTGGGTTGAGAGCAGACGTCGAAATCCCATAAATTTCATGGGTGCGTCACTTGCTACCGAAAAATAGTTATCATTGTCGTTATTGAAAAATAGGCAGTATAAGTGTTTGCCGCTTTTAATAAAATTTCCGTTTTTTTTCCGCCCCTCCCCTCATCCTCAACCCAGAATTTCGCAGGGGGCCGCGTCCCCTTCGCCCCTCCCGCCCCCTTTGCACACGCCACTGCTTACAGCCTTGACAATACCGGCAGAGGAGTATATTGTATAAAACAGTGTGTCGAATCGGAAAAAAATACCGGTTCCGTTACGGTTCGGTTACGGTTCGGGTGAATTCATTTCGTTCCGGTTCGGCTAAATTGAGTATCGAACCGGTTCGCAAAGCGGTTCGGAAGATTTAGCAGGTTCGCGAACCGGTTCGATGCATGGGTTCGATCAGCCGAGTGAGAGAAAAAGATTTAGTGGTTTAAAAAAACAAAAGCAAAATACAAACACAGTCGAAATGTTGCGGTTTCCCGATGACAGTGGTGCAATTTCGAAGCAAGCTTTAATTACTTGGACCAGATATAGGAAAACATAAAGTAGTGACGATTTACCTGATACTTTTCCAGCCAGAATTTGACTATAATAAAGACCGCCAAGTTATATGACGGTTATGATGATGATGATTTCTATTGGTTTCCCCTTTGTATCGGGGTGATGACATGTCATCCTACCAAAAAGGACTAATATACATATGTTTTACACTTTTGGTTTAATACTAGCGCTGCTTAGGGCAGGCACAAAAAGCTTATTAGGCACAAAATACTTTTTTTTTCCTGTTACAGGTGGTGATATATTTTTTACCTTTCCTTTTTTTCTTTTTGTTGAAATCGCAATCCTCTCTATGGAATCAACCATCAGGCTAACCGTCAATCTCTAGAGTCCGGCCTGCGTACTGGCGCGTTAAAAATAGCAGCGTTTAGTACCAGACATGCACATTTTCTAGCATCACAGAAAAAAAAATTCTTCATGAGCCACGAAAATGCTGTCATGAATTCGATTGTTTGGCCACCTAGAAAAATTTGCTAGCTACCACCTTCCCGAGGGTGTCAGCCAAAATTGTGTTATAGTTAGGCTTTAATTAACGTACAGTCATTGCATTATTGCTCTGATCAGCGAAATGCATTTTGCGATAGCTGTTACGTATGTGTGCGTCACAGCGAATATGTCATCGTTCCGCCTGCAGCCCCTGCCCATCGTCACGTCCGCTACATTGCAAAATCCTATAAAAGATTATGCCATTACAGACTAAAAGGGTGAAATCTGGCCTGCGAAGCACGAGAGGGAACTTTTTTGGGGAGGCTAATTCGTAGACAGCGGTACTGCAGCTCTGGACCAAGTCACAAAACGAGTTGAGAATTTAGTAAACGTGCACCTCCGAAAACAAGTCAGAGCTGAAAACTGCAGAGAGAGAGAGAGAGAGAGAGAGAGAGAGAGAGAGAGAGAGAGAGAGAAATTGGCCGCGTATCTGCTCCTTTCGTTGCAAATGCCATCAAAAGACGATAGTCTTTATCGGCTTTTGCGAAGTAAACGCCTCCCTTCGCTTTACCGCTCACCTCTCATGTTGTTCCTCTTGCGTCGCGCTCCTCCCAAGGTAAAGACGCCAAATGTTTGCTTAAATCATTCTAAATTTCCCGCGTTCCACTGCTCCAAACCGGGCGTCTCGATGCGAACGCTGACGTACGGCGAAGACGCGCGTTAATCGATGCGCCCTACTTCAACGTTTATAGAACCGCGTTTCCCTACTCCACATGCGTTGCAAGCAGAAAGTGGAACCTACCTAGTGGAACCTCGCGTAGCTGTTGCCGGTTGCTTTCTTAAAATGGCGCCAGAAGCTATAGTGGCGCGGGCGACAGCAGGCGACGGCGGAGTGAATTCTTTTTCTGCAATTGATGAAGTATTTAATTTCGCAAAAGTCAAGCATGTTTGAATTTTTATAAAGGAACGCTGCAAATATCAGTTCTGCATTGATTTGTTGTCTCATATTTGCGTAATGTCTTGTTCTTCTTTAACAATGTTGAGAAGTATGAATATTACACCGGACATAGATGGGTAGATTTAGCTGTGACTATATAAGACTATTGCGCAGGCATTGTTTTGCTTTGGCCGGGTGGCTGAATCGAGTCACAGACAGACAGACGGACAGACATACAGACATACAGACAGACCAAAATATCTGGGTTTAAGGAGCACAAGAAAGACTATCGTCTTTAAAAAGTTCTTTGTTCTCTTTGCTGAGCGTAATCACCCGAGAGGGAGGTTTCGGGTGGGCGCTTCGTCAGACGGCGGCCAGGAGCCCATGGCCCCTGCAGTGTCTTCCGCCAGCTGGATGACCGCAGCTTGTACTCCGGGAATGCGGCTGAGCAGCGCGGCCTCCCACTGCTCGGAATTACTGATGTGGAATCCGGAATTGGCGGACTGCGGTTTGAGATGGCAGGCCCAAGCCATGTGGGTCAGTGAAGCAGCTGGCAGTCACACCATTTGCATGTGTCTTGGTACCTTTCTGAGAGCAAGCAGAGGATGAGCGCTGGGCGAGTGGGACAGTGTAGGACCGGCCTTCGTGCGTCATCTGCTTTAGCGCTGTTTTAAGTGCAGAGCACTTTAGGGGCTCGCCTTGTCGTCGTATAGCTCGCTCACTGGACCCGAGTAGAGTCACATGGCGTTCCGTCGTAGCGGCTGTCGTCGCGGCGTAACCGAGATGCTTCGAAAGCCAAGCGGTTTATATAGTCATAAGCGTTCCAAACTCGTGAACCGCTGATGCTTATTATACATCTCCCCGTTGTTTAGCGCAAAGAAAACTGTAGATACATTTGAGGCAAAATATACGTAAATAACCGGCAGCGCCCGCATTCATTTAGTTCGGAACGCTCGTTTGGGTTGATTTTTACGATAGTAAGCGAAAACGAAGTGGCAGTGCAACGCCGGCACGTGCGGGAGAAAAAGCAAGCACAAAAAGAACAGAACTCCCGCTGGCGCAGTTTCAGGAAGGGGGCGCGCGAACAATATGTATAGGCTGGAAATTCGATTTTTGTTGGGTGGTAGCAGTGAGCGGATAACGGCGCTACAGCCCATTATGGCGAATCACTGCAATGCACTTCCAGCAGCTTTAACGCTGAGTGGAACGGCTTTAATTTTTTTTTTCCAAGACAGAATACGTAGTGCCTGCAAAGTCGAGGGATACAGTTTCTTGCAACAGGAATAAGTGCGCACCACCAGCTAACAGTTTTTCCTGCTATGTCTGTTATCTGTATCTGTTAAAAAACGCGATCTCGTCCGTTCTACCCTCCTGAAAAACTAACAGTTATACCAGGAACCAGGGCCCTCGCTTCCTTTGCATTGATGGCACGTTTGGTTGCGATTAGTCGGGCAAATGATTAATTGTGTATGGAGCAATATCCACCTTTTGGTGTTTTGCTTATTCTATTTTGCTTATATTGCGCGCAACAATGTGGTGGGATTTTTTTTTGTTTTTTTTTCGTGGAAAGCACTTTTTAAAAATATTGGCGCGTTTGCTGCCACGAGGCTACATCCACCTGCCGCGGTGGCTCAGTGGCTAAGGCGTTGTGCTGCTGAGCACGAGGACGCGGGTTCGATTCCTGGCCGCGGCGGCCGCTTTTCCGATGGAGGCGAAAGCAAAAACGTTTGTGTGTGCGAAATTTCGGCGCACGTTAAAGATGCCCAGGTGGTCAAAATCAATCCGTCTCCTGCCGTCTCCTGACCAGGCGAAATGACTGTTTCTCACATCACTTTTGTTGGGGCGCGCTCCCGTGTGCGCTTAGTCATAGCTTTCGTAACGGTAATCTTTTTTGGTAACGCCAGGCGTAATACAACCGCACAAAGTGTTGTTATTCTAAAAGGCAAAGCGAACGCTTTATATATTTAAACTCGCTTAGGGAGTATGCATGGCAACCTAATAAGTCCAGGTGAATTTTGTCGATCGGAAAGAAACACCGGATTATTTCAGAGAACGCAAACACACGTTGGGGTCGCAAATGTACCGAGAACCGTAGAACGTGACGATACTTTCTTGCAACCGTTTACACCAGCCCCACAGGACAAAAACGTTGGAGTATAGAAGAGAGCTGCTTGGAAAAAAAAATGGCCGCGTATCTGCTCCTTTCGTTGCAAATGTCGACTAAAGACAATAGTCTTTGCCGACATTTGCCAAGTAAATGCCTCCCTTCGCTTTCCCACTCTCCTCTTATGCTGTTCCTCTTCCGTCGCGCTTCTGCCAAGGGAAACATGCTAGAGGTTTGCTCAAGTTGATTTAAGTTTACCGCGTTCCACTGCTCCAGGCCGGGTGCCTCGATGCCAGCGCTGCAGTGGAGTGTGGAACCTATCAAGTGGAACCTTTCGTAATTGTTTTCATTTGATTTCTTAAAACGCCGCTAGAAGCTAAAATGGCGCGCGTGACAGCAGGCGACAGAGTGAATTGTTTTTATGCAGTATACATGCTGTATTTCATTTGAATCAAGCGTTCATGAATTTGTTATAACTAAACACTGCGAATATCACCTATGTATTGATTTTCTGCCTAAATATTTGCGTAATGTCTCGTTCTTGTTGAACAATGTTGACAAATATAAACGTTGACACCGGAGTTGGACGTTTAAATTTGGCTGTGGGTATATAAGACTATTGCGCAGCTTCTGTTTCCTTTTGGACGGTTGGCTGAATCGAGTCACAGACAAACAGACCAAAATTTTTCCGTTGAAGTAGCCCAAAAAAGACAAAAAAAAATGTTTCGATGCAAGCGTAAAAAGACGCTCTTGAAATAGACAGCACGACGCGAGGAAATATATAGGCGCAGGGTCACGCGCAAATTGGCGACCCGAGAGCAACAACGAAGAGATAAAAATGCATGCATGGGTACGGCGGGAGATACAAAAAAAAAAAAGAAGACGCGAGACGTCGGGACGAGTATTCATGTATGGATGGTTTTCTTTTGCTTTTAACTTTCTGCCCAAACCCTGCCGTGTTAGAAACTTGCTCATTCACCTCTTGTTTGACATTTTTGTCTCTCTCTCTCTTTCTGCGTGCCGTTTTATTTGTTTATATTTTACACGTTATACGTTACGTAGTGGTTCAAAGCAACATCGAGTTCCGACCTAGCAGCGGGGGGACGAGCTTTTTGTTCTTGGTCCAACGAGCCAACGATGAGGAGCTGACGGGCGGAGGGGGTAAAAAAAAAACAGCCCAGAGCTGGAGGAGGGCGAGTTGTAGAACCCAGGGCTCCCAACCAGGCGAAGAGCAGGAGCCTGAGAAGGAACAGTAGAGGGGAGGGAAAGGACCCCGCAAACGCCAGCGCTGTAGTGTACAAGCATCGTCACTCCCGGCCGCAGTTCCCCCTTCCTTCGTCCCTCTGGCTGCGTCGTTCCCCCTCTCCACGAAGTCGTCCTCGAGTCGAGAGAGGGCGCTCCGCTGCCGCGGCGGTTAAAGCGGCGGCGCTGTCGTTCCTTTTTGCTCTTTGGGTCGGCGCGCACGTTGCTTCAAATTACTGTCATTAATGCGACGGGAAACCTATCATTACGCGAGCCAGAGGAGCGGGAGAAAACGTTCCGAGTGTTCCTCTTCCTCCGGGGCCCGCCGAGGCCGACCGACCGTGCTGCTGGGACCGAAGTCGGGCTGTGTACGACGCGGGCGCCCTGCGCGCGCACTGCAGCGGGAGGAAGGCAGGAGAGGGGGCCGCTCGGTCGCTCCGAGTCGCAGACCTGACGCCACCGACCGCTGCTAGCAGGAGTGACTGCACGGGTCGTCGCGACCCTGTACGGCGGGGGCCGAAAGCCCGCGGGCTGATCAGTCGGTCGGTTGGGGCGACCCGATGTGAAGAAGAGGTGGGGGATGCTTCTGCTCAGAAAAAAAAGACAAAGAGGAAATGCAGTGGTGGGCACCAGAAGTCAACGGCTTCGGCTTGAGGATGGCCCGTGTGGATGCGTAGGCTATCCGAGAGGTGTCAGAACGATGAGGCGACTTGTTGGAACCGGAACGGACCAGCAGGAAGAGCTTAAAGTCGGCTCACACAACAACCTGCTGAGCGAGGTTTCGGATAAAGGCTGTTGTGTTGAATTTCTACGGGGGAAACAAAATAGCAACCGTTCGATTAAAAAAAAAAAACCTTCAGTGCATGTTTAGGGGTCTCGAACATCGTCTTTTGAAGTGGGAACCAGGGTTAAGACGCTACACAAGGGGAGAATACAGACACAGACGACACTGCAGACACGGACGACACTCCAGTGTCGTCCGTGTCTTTATTCTCACCTTGTGTAGCGTCTTAACACTAGTTGCCACTTCAAAAGACTATGAACCAACTGGCCCAACTTCCTACCTTATTCAACTGAAATAAGGTTTTACGAAACAGATGAGCAGCCGACAACTGTGACACGACTCCCCAAGGGATATTTACTCCTTCTGTAAAGTAGTCAGGTAGAAGGTGCACTTGGTTCACAAAATAGAAAACGCATAGAGAGAAGCAGTGCTTTCCGCGTGCATAAAGCATGCGATTGTACCATTTCTTTCATTTTGTACAACAATATTCCTTGAAACCGAGAGTAGTAGTACGTCCAAATGTTTTAGACCTGATGATGTTCTCTTCACAGAAATGACTTGCCTTCATTACACATCTGCTTGCTGTGAAGCAATCTTTACGGGCCGCCTTGCTATCCTTGTTTGAAAATGGGTTCATACAGAACATTATAGTCGTGGGCTCCTGCAGTGGCCGAATCAGAGACGACGTTATTCGCAACACCAAAATGGCCTGGTAGCACATGAAGGCAAATTTCACGTCCTCTTTGTACAATTTGTGTTCTCAAGGCGTGAGTTGGGAAGTGCGTTGCACAGCTTCTGGTAGGTGGAACTGCACTTGAACAGAATAATAATATTATTCATTTGTTCTTGATTCGAATGACGGATTGATGGAGCTGCGGGAGTGGTGCAATTAAGGAGCTAATTTTTCATTGATGTCTATAAAACCGCGAAACCTGGAAGTTTGTTGCAACGTTTCCTGTTGAAGATAACGGGGCTGTGGGGGAGAAAACGTGCACATGGGTTTAAAGTTCTTCAATTCCCACCTTAGCAGGATTATTCGACTCTTCCGTGGGCGACGGTGGAATTAATTGTAGATCTGTCCGCTATATTGCTCCTCCATCCCATGTCGGCGTCAAGGGCAATGAGACCGCTAATGAGATGGCATGGAATGCGCTGTCATTTGCACAGAGTTTTAAAGTTCCCGCCGATCACAGAAACGACTTCAGGCGAACAGTAGTTGAACATTTCAAGTTCTTAGGATATCCCTATTACCAGCCTTCCGTTACAAAGGGACTTACGAGGTCGGAGGCAACTTCGCTGTACCGCATCCGACCGGGCTTAACGAAGACCTCAGCATGGCGTTTCAAGATGGGCCTCGTTCGATCGCCTCTGTGTTCGTCATGTGCAGTGATAAGGGATGTACATGATGTCGAGCGGGCTGCAATGCTCTCAGTGATTCGAAAGTAGGCAGCCCCACACAACACTCTGGATCACATCGTCTTTCCAAATGAGCTCGGGCAGAGCAGTTGACGGCATATCCAGCCAGGCTAACCCCGCCTGATCCCATACAACAACCACCACCACCACAACCACCAAAGTTTGATTTACGGTGTGTTCTTCGAGTGAGTATTGGGGGCGGTCGCGGGTTCGATTCCCAGCAGCGGCGGCCTCTTTCCTGGTGGAGGCGAAAATCAAAAACGCCCGTGTGTACGAGATTTCGGCGCACGATAAAGATCCCCAGCTGGTCAAAATTAATCTGGAGCCCTCCACTACGACGCGCCTCATCGCCTGCGTTGCGTGGGCGCGTTAAACCCTACAATTAATCAATTGGTGGGGCGTTAATTGGACGCAAGATTTGACTGTAGGGACCGGGCAACTGCCACCTAGGAAGGGAGCACTCGTATACAGGTGGTGAGCATGACGAGCTATGGGGAAACCTAAGCCACAGTGACAATAGTGATGATGATTATGATGATGGTGCCGACGCAACCTCTTCTTTGTCTTGCCGTCGTGGCGACTATTGTCGTTGTCGACATCAACAAAATTATGGCGTTCAAAAAATAAAACACCAAGCGAAGCACGACCCATCTCCAAATGCACGCTGCGTGCCACCGTATTCGATGGTTGATCAAGGCTGCGTGCAATAACGGCTGACGGCCGGTGTAAGGGTGTTCTGAACCATCCCGTTTGGGCCTGTCGGATATGAAGTGTTTCATCGACTTGTTGGAACCTGAGGATGTTTTGTTCAGATTGGCACGCTATAATTGGCGCGAATGCCGCATATTGTGCAGGTCGGTTTTTTCTTTCTGACGTAGAGCTCGGTTCACATTTCTTGGCTTTGTTCCGAATAAAAGACCCCATTTCACTAAGCGGTAGGAGTGCTTACTGAATGTCGCGTCTGAGAAGGAGAGAGAGATAGCGTAGAAGAGATAGATAGATAGAGAGAGAGAGAGAGAGAGAGAGAGAGAGAGAGAGAGAGAGAGAGAGAGAGGATATATATATATATATATATATATATATATATATATATATATATATAGAGAGAGAGAGAGAGAGAGAGAGAGAGAGAGAGATGACTTTATGGTATGCCCGAGATGAGTTTTGAAAGGAAGTTGCTTTGGACGATCTTCCTCCTGCAGCCGTCAGCCAGGATTTCTTGTGTCCTTGCTGTGTTGTGGATTGACTCAGGCGTGGGTCTGAATATCCTTTATGTGTATTGATATCTACACGTCCCATGATTTTTTTTCTCTGAACCTGCCAAACAAGGTTAAAAAATAGTAAAAGCATGACCCAGCTTACTGCGATCAAGCGCGCTGAGGGATCGAACACAGGGAAAAAGGCTTCTAAATGTTTCCAAGCAATGCACGCGTAAAACAAAATGTAAGTTTATATAATTGTTATGTGAATCAATTTCACACTCGATCTTGGATATATTGTAAACAATAGCCGGCAATAGGCGGGCAATCTCATGACGTCAAAAAAAAAGCTTTCCTAAGTAGGGCTCTGTCAACCGCGGGCCCGGCGAAACCACCGCACGCGAAGGAAGAACTCTCGATGTAATTACAGATTGTCACCGCTCTATTACAACGTTTGTACTCGTCTGACAACGAGCGCCACTTAGCGACACCTCGCCGCCTTCCCTCTTTCCCATTCCCCCTCGCTGCTTTTTTCCTCACCTGCGACGCGTAACGGAACTCTGCACCAAAAGGAGGGTGAGGATTCCAAGTGCAGCCTGAATTTGGCCAGGCATGCGTACATATTGCTTGCCTGTGGGAGTAGGCCGTGACATAGGAAGTGCATGCACGCAGGTCGTAGCCGGAGACACGCCATGTTTAAGTGCATTCAATTTGCCGCCTGCAACGGCTGCTGACAGGCAGAAGACCCCTTTGGAGGCGGTCATGGCGGCAAATTGGGCCCCAGCACGAAGGCACCAGCCCTTGCGTCACACTTGACGGCACGTTATGTTTAATGACGTGTGCGCTTTCTGCTGGTCCTTGCGCTATTAGTGCGTGTTTGTGTACTGTTACTGCAACAGCTTCCTTGATTGGTGTGAATCTTGAGTAGAACCAACTTAAAGGGGTAGACAACTGATTTTTGTGGAAGGCATGTCCTATAGCCAATTAAAAAAGACAGCGTTTTGTACAGTGGGGTAACCACAAGGATAATTGGTGAACATCAGTTTAATTGGGCAGTAAACTTTCTGAAGTCTGAAAAGTGGCGCCCTGCAGTGTCTAAATCTGACATTGCCGCACGTATAGGTGCTATTCACTGAAAAGTTTAGCTGTCAATTTCTTGGCTTGGCAACACTGGAAACGGCCACGGAAATGGCCGATTGCCACGGGCATGGCGCGGCTTGTGCCACTGCGCCCGAACGCCGAAGAAAAAAAAAAGAAGAAAACACCGGCGTGCGTCGTCTGCTCCTTGCAACGCGATTTTCAACGGTGGTGTCAACAGAGATGTTATTAATCGCACTCACATTGGATTCGAGGCGTTACTTTGCGTTCGGTGGGGGACAGTTTGGAACATGAAATACACGTCGTGTGCTTAGCACGGACAAGTACCGCCATCCCACGGAGCCCGACGTAACCAATAACGGCATACCACATGGTTGCCTGCATGTGTGCCTCGCCAGTGAATGCAAGCTATACAAACAGCTCTGGCGGTGTCAGTGCGGGATTCAAAAAATGTCGTACGGAAATAAAAAAGACTGCATTTCATTATGGTTTTAACGGGGGATAAGTTTGGAAATACTTCCTTTTAGCTAACGTACAGTCGAAAGTATGTTGCTGCGCGCTGACTGTCATGGTTGCAAGCATTTCTTTTACTGAAAACTGGTCAATCTAAAAATTCGGCTTTCAAATGTTCTAGGGCCCTGGAAACCGTTTCGGTTCAAGGTGTTTTAAGTTAATACCTTTAATTGTGTATAGAGAGCACATACTCCACAAAAACCGGTTGTATGTCCTTTTAAATGAACTGGATTGATATTTATACGACCAATTCAGACACAAAGAAGTCGCAAACTCCACATAGTTTCACCCCTCTAATATTAACATCTGGGTTTTGAGACGTGTCGTATGGCGCAGGGGTACGAATTAAATTAGACCACAGCTTTTAACCTGAGCTGAACTCTGGTCGTACGGGCGTTTCTATTTTCCCTTACAAGGGCAGCCGCCTGCGACTCGAACCCGCCTTGATTCTAACTAACGTGGCGCGATAGCCATGCACTGGTCCACCGCGGCAGGATCATAGAAATATGTATACTGGGTCAAATGCGTCCATCGTATAGCTTGGAGTCGCGTCAATTTCATCTGTCAGGCACTGTGAGTACAGAGCTCACGTCAGGCGGCGGTATTGGCTTATAACGCACTCCTCGCATAAACCGTTCAACCTAGCTCATTTTCGATGCAAAATGACTCACGTGTTGACGATGGGGATGAGCGTCGCAGTGCCAAGGGCTGAGAGAGAGCGATAGAGAGAGGTAGAGACAGTGAGAGAAAAAGATAGAGAGATAGAGATGAGAAGAGAAAGAGATAGCTCGAGAGAGAGAGAGAGAGAGAGAGAGAGAGAGAGAGAGAGAGAGAGAGAGAGAGAGAGAGAGAGAGAGAGAGAGAGAGCTACACCTTAAAAAAGAAAGCGAAAATGGCCGTACCGTTTTGTTTTCGCATGTGGAGGTTGCAAAGGCAGAAACCTCTGTACGTGCACTTCATAGCATTCCGCGAGGCGATGAACCCGAGAGCAGAAACTATGGACACTCACGTACAGACTCGAAACAGCGAGGGTCGGCTATCGTG
Source organism: Haemaphysalis longicornis (assembly GCF_048455015.1). Taxonomy (NCBI): domain Eukaryota; kingdom Metazoa; phylum Arthropoda; class Arachnida; order Ixodida; family Ixodidae; genus Haemaphysalis; species Haemaphysalis longicornis. Next base: position 53,782,596 of record NW_027526407.1, read on the forward strand.
TTTCGCGGAACACAAAACTAGGGGAAAGTGTGGGGGGGGGGGGGGTCTACGACGACACCCCCTCTTACACACCAGCAGTCTTTGTTTTTCGTCCCAAACGCCGCCCTGCTCCTGCTCGGAGCTCCTTCTCGAGCTCCTCTAGCCCGGTTCCTGTAATCTTCCCTAATTGGCCCCTCGGACACGGCGCCGAAGCCACACCGGCATCGACATGACCACCGCCGCGCACTTCCGCTCTCTCCAAGCCGAACAGCGCGGGAAAAAAATAAAAATAAATAAGTGCTCTAAGAGCTCGCTGGCGGCGGCTTCGTGTTGTCCATAGCTGCGGGCTACGCTTCTGGGAACTTCGCCCGAGGATTCTCGCACTCAGAATCCGCAGGAAACAAAAACGGCCATTCGCGCACATGGTGTTGGTTTCACTAAGGCCACGATTCTTTTGGGGTGCATTTTTTGTTTGTGTGTTTCGTTTTGGGCGAGGGGTACCAGTGTATTTCCTATCTATGAGCCAGGGAGATGTTTTGGTTTTGAGGTGAAACATCACTGACCGGAAGTCTTCTTCCGCACGTCTCAGGAAACCGCGCATCTCCTTTCTACATTTCATAATAATCGTTTTTTTTTTTTGTTTTTTTTTTCTCCCGGAAGCTTCTTCCTGTCGAGCGACGTCTCGTCAACCCGCCTGGTTCCAAGTATACACTTCCTGTCCGGAGGCCACTTCCGCCATACTAGAAGGTATGCGTATTCCGACACGAAGTCCGTCTCGCGTTACCGCGTACAAAACGGCGGTGGTCATCTCGTGGTCGGCGTGCCGCAGTGTCGCGTTTCTTTCTAGGTCTACAAAGCTAATCTTTCGTCGCCGCACACGTGGACGCATTTCCGAATGGACAGGGCGCGTGGTCGACCGCCGCTGAGCCGACCAGAAAGAATGAGCACGTGTTCCGGGAATATGATCGATGATCATTGGTTTGTTATTTGGTTCTATGAGAATGTTTTACTTAGATGTCCAGCTTTTTCCTCCTCCTGCGATTGCTGGTCACCGTCCGTCCTGCTGTCTGTCTCTGGTTTAAGTGTGAAGTGTAGTGGTGGGGCTCCGGGAGCAAGCGTACAGATGGTTTTGGCTGGTTTGAGCGGGCCTTGTGCCTTTATGATAAGGTATATATACGATCATTCTTATCCCGCTCCTCATATGGCATGAGACGCTTCTCATTTCGGTCATGATGATGATGAGGAGGGCGGCGATGATGACGATTACGACGGTTCTTACGTAAAGCAAGTGCAGACATGTGCCTGTTAGGCAAATTAATTAGTGCTTGGAGCAATGTGTACGTCATATTCACATGACAAAACCAGCTCAACAGCTTGTACCCGTATTACTGCTTACGGGTTATTACGATGCCCCATACTTCTATATGCATAGCATCCACTCTGCCACAAATATATGTACAGTTATGATGCCTAAATGATTTTTTTCGAATCCATTTGCTTCAGCCCATAACATTTAATAATTTCCAGATATTATGGAGCACTAATAAGTGTGCACGAGTCATTAGTACGGTATGATATTTCGCCTTCCAAAGTCCACGAACACACACATACACATACACACGCACACACACACACACACCGTGACACACACACACACACACACACACACACACACACATATATATATATATATACATATATTTAAAAACGTCAGTAAACCACTGTTTTTGCTTTTAATCGTGCGTCTACAATTTTCTCAACTATTTCTTCTGGCTCCTCGAGAAGTTTCTTCTACTACTAATTTAGATATATATATATATATATATATATATATATTCTGATTCTCTACAAAGCCCTCATGATTCGACTCAAAGCTTGTCTTCGCTGTGATATCTCCTAATCCAAGCACGACGTTTCGGACTGCGCAGGGGCGAAGGGCAGACAACATTTTTTGAGGCGAATTTTAGGCCGCTACTGCCATTCGCCGAAGTTGCTTTGTTGGCGACATGAATGGGTCAACTAATGCGTTGTGGTAAAGCTGAACCAAGGGATGCCGTCAGAGAGCGTAATTAATTACATTCTAGTGACGGAAAAAACAATTTTCAGACGAGCTGGAGAAACGTCAACAACCAACCTCGAGCACTACCGCCGGATTTCATTGGGACAGCATATTTCAGCTCAATAATTTAAACTGGCGTTTAAAACGTACACTTAACGCCCGAGAGCCACGCAATAAATGCCCATTATTCGGCGTTTGTTATCGAGAAACGAAACGCGTCGACAATGCTCGCACTTCACTCCTTGCATTCAGCGCTGTAAGTAGGCAGAAAAATTACTTCTGGCACATTTATTTCATTCATTGCATATCATGTACCTCGGGAAAATTTTAAAATATATACATTCATTCGAAGTCGCGAGGCTCAGAGTTGTTTTTTGAAAAACGAGTCAACAAACTAAATGAACCTTACGGCTGGAATAAACGCGACTCCTACATTTTGTCAGTCTCAAACTCATGAAAGCTGCAGCCACATCGAATGCACAAGCCTCACGTGCATCCGCCGACTACGATGCGTCGGCCGCGTTTCGGCAGGCATACTGCCGTGTAGCCGGCCACGTCGGTCGGACCTCCGCATCGCCCATGAATGCCCCGCCCACATCGCCCGCCTTTCGCGGGAACGAGGCCACGCCCCCTTGCGGCTTCGTGCGAAGTCCCGCCCAGTTTCGCAAATCACGCGCGCGCCGGCTACGCAAGCATCGCGGTTTTAGTTTCGTTTTCGCCGGTTCGCGCTCGTCAACCGACATCAATACGCCCGCGCTTTCCCCGTACGGCGCGTTCTTTCTGAATCAATCAAAACCACTCCTCGACGCAGGGACGATGATGGAAACCCCTCGGGAAGTGGATCTGTTCCCTCTTCTTTTCGCGACGACTCGACCTCCGGAATGCGCGCCGCTCCAGCCTTATTAGATAGAGAGCGAATGGCGGCCTTTTTTTGGGGGATGAATATGGTCGGTTTTTGAGAGTACGCAAGCGTATGATTACGCGTACTCTGTGCGGTGTTCTTTTCGGACGCGTGCCTTTCGGAACTCTGTCGGGGCGGATAGCCATTTAAAGGGCTCTGGGGCCGGCAGCGTTCCATTATTGTTAACCCCCGTTGCGTTCTTTGCGCGTCGAAGTTCCGTCCATGTACCTGCTATACGCTTGCAATACTTCGTCGATCTTCGGGTTTCGGCGGGGTGAAGGGCGCTTGATGCAGCAGCACTGACGTTGCTTTTCCATTTGTTTATTTTTTTTTTTTGCAATTGAGAAATATCTAGTGGGGTGTTTTGTTACTCGTGCTCGGAGATGGTTATCGGGGAACCAAATGCTAATCTGATCCTTATCTGCACAGTCAAACAGTTGCAAGAACTAGGTCTTCTGGAGGACTCGGATTAAATAGTTACTCGCTAATACGCTAGATGGAGTTTGGGCTGCGCGAGTAGTCGCGTGCGAGAGAATTGTTGTTGGCGGAGAAGTTTTAAAGGGACCCTGCAACACTTCGATTAACGCTTTCACTATCGAGATCGTTTATTGCTGCAACTTCAAACAAGTGGGTCAACAGCAACGATATAGCTTGAGTGACGGCATTCGAAAGGGCAAACAATAATGGACAGACTGAGAAAAAAATAAAAATATTTTAAGGGCGGCTCTGCGTTATTTGATGGGCGTAGAGCCGTAATATTGCGTTGGGGAACTTTGTGACCCTTTAATCTGTGCAGTGATGAGGATTTCATACTTTTAGGAAAGTTGAAAAAAAGTGTTGCCTACTCGCTTTAACAGCCGTTTTCTCAACACGTCAGTCGTGGTATCAAGTGTCAAAATGGGTCTAAAGTAGTGTGTTACCTGTTGATGAACCTACCTGCCTTGTGGAACATACGTGTTGCAGTGTGGTACGCGTGAAATGGTATAGTTGACAGCAGTGGCGGTCCCAAGGGGGGGGGGGGGCGAAGGGGGCGGTCGCCCCCCCCAAAGAGGTCCTCAGTTTCTTATTTTTAGAGGTCCTCAGTTTCTTACCTCCGCAGAATTGGCGCAAGGAGGGGAGCAATTCTTTATTCGCCTCGCCCCCCCCCCCCCCCAAAAAAAAAAAAAAAATCGCCACCCCCAAAACCAATCTCTGGGACCGCTACTGGTTGACAGTGATTTCTTGGGTGGTTTTCACTTGTATCCCGTTACAAATGATTCGGCGTGCGTGTTTGTTCGAAAAACATACACACAAAGATGGATAGATAGATAGATAGATAGATAGATAGATAGATAGATAGATAGATAGATAGATAGATAGATAGATAGATACATAGACAGACAGACAGACAGACAGACAGACAGACAGACAGACAGACAGACAGAGGATAGATAGATAGATAGATAGATAGATAGATAGATAGATAGATAGATAGATAGATAGATAGATAGATAGATAGATAGATAGATAGATAGATAGATAGATAGATAGATAGATAGATAGATAGACTGACAGACAGACAGACAGGCGGACGGACGGACGGACGGACGGACGGACGGACGGATGGATGGATGGATGGATAGATAGATAGATATATAGATAGATAGATAGATAGATAGATAGATAGATAGATAGATGGGTGGATGGTGGATAGATAGATAGATAGATAGATAGATAGATAGATAGATAGATAGATAGATAGATAGATAGATAGATAGATAGATAGATAGATAGATAGATAGATAGATAGACAGACAGACAGACAGACAGACAGACAGACATAGATAGATAGATAGATAGATAGATAGATAGATAGATAGATAGATAGATAGATAGATAGATAGATAGATAGATAGATAGATAGATAGATGGATGGATGGATGGATGGATGGATGGATGGATGGATGGATGGATGGATGGATGGATGGATGGATAGTTAGATAGATAGATAGTTAGATAGTTTGATAGATAGATAGATAGATAGATAGATAGATAGATAGATAGATAGATAGATAGATAGATAGATAGATAGACAGACAGACAGACAGACAGACAGACAGACAGAGATAGATAGATAGATAGATAGATAGATAGATAGATAGATAGATAGATAGATAGATAGATAGATAGATAGATGGATGGATGGATGGATGGATGGATGGATGGATGGATGGATGGATGGATGGATGGATGGATAGATAAAATAAATGGCTGGAAGCTCCTCATCCGCAGAAAATCTATCAGAATGAGCAATTTATTCATTTATTTTCATCGTGTTTATTAAAACTGCAGTGCTTTACAACCATTCACGAGCTCTGTTGTATCTTATTCTGTACCGTTCACAGCCGCTATTGAACCGTTTATCTGCTATCGAAATCTTTAAAAATAAAGAAAATAGCCAACAAAGAACACGGAAGCTACATGTTTTTGATGAGTCTTTAAGACTAAAAATTGTGCAAGTGGCATATCGTGCACAATAACAGGATACCTTAAACGAGAGATAACTTGGGCTTGTAGATCCCAATCGAGAGGGTGATATGATACCGCCCTGGCTTTGAACTTGTAGACACCGATGCAACCGTATGTTGAGCGGTTTTTATATGTTTTTGCTGCCTGAAAAATACTCGTGACTTTCAAGATTTCGTTCGTATTTTTACAGAAAAGCTGTAAATGGCTAGGATCCAGCACATCGTCTCCGGTCCCAGAGCGATGTAGACAAGAATCGCTAGCGAGCGTAGCGCCACGTTGCGGAGCCCACTCAAATCCCCGGAATCGTAAAACTGCGCGCCACACCCACGGGGCATGGAAAAAATCATACAAAATAAAAAGGCCCCAGGGCCTTCATAGAGCATGCGCCGTGATTACCATAACCGCGCTATAATAAATTTCTACCCACGATTCCTGTGTGTTTTGTAGCGTAAGCTACACTGGCCGAGGTTGAGCAGTTTCGCGTGTGCCGGGAAGGGCCGTTCTGCGCATGTGCAAGGGGCATTGGATTGTGCTTGGCTTGGCTTGGCTTGGCTTGGATTTCGATTGGATTAAAGTGGATTGTGTTGGATTGTGTTGCGTCAAAGCCGCGGCAGACGCACTGGCGCCGGCGCGTGCCCAGGTGTGCGCCTCAATTGCGCAGCTAGCCAAGTCTGACGCTGCGTCGGAGCCGCTTGATAGCCGTTTCACGTGGCTCGTGAAGAGCCGTGCTGAGCATGCGCGAGGAGCAGTGACAGGACTGTACTTTCAGTTAATAGCCAAGAACAATGCTCGATCGCAAATTACAAACAAACGTGTTTTGCTTCGTGCACCCCTTGGACTACGACCCAGTCAAACCTCACGTTGAGGCTCGGCACCGCAGCTTTGCTGGCTATCCCTCTTTACGGGGTGGAAGGGCTCTTAATTTTTTTTTCAAGAATTCTGAAAGATACGTGAAGTCCATTTCTGTCCTTATAGGTTGTGCATTTAGGCGGATACGTGGTGTCAAGATGATCGTATATCATTTATGTTTCAAATGATACAATTAGCAAATGAACGTTATAATTAGAGACCGGAACTCTGTGCGAAATGCCCATTTTCTTCTTGAGTCCCTACCAAGCCTGTTTAAAATTTAAGCATGAACGAAGGGACGGGAGCAATTTAGGCAGTATTATATTGTGGCTATAAGTGCCTATTTTGGCTATACGGGCCTATGTGGGCTTTTTAGCGCATAAAATGCTATTTTTGTACATGCCTTTTTTTTCGTTTTTGGAGTCCATGGTCTGCACGGACTGTTCCCGCTTCAGAAGCTCGCAACGGGGTGTTTGTCGCACCCCGTTTGCAAGAAAAATCGGCGAGCCGTGCCAGACAAGCCGAGAATCTCAAATGGTGCACGAGCCACCACCGCCTCGACCTCGCCACATCGACCGTGGTGCCAGAGGAACGTACGCAGCGACACCGCAGTCAACCTCACCGACGTCACCCCCGTCCCCACGAGCTGTTTTGTTCGATGTCCTTCTTATCCGCCATGTCCGCGGACCAACGGCGAAATGTTATGCCTATGCGCCTAATAAAAAAAGAGCAAAGAAGAAAATGAACGCGACACAGCCGCACACGTGCCACTCAAGGTCAAACCTGCCTCTTAGGGGAAAAACCACGGGCAAATCTGGCACACCAAAGTTTTAAGGTGACGCCACGAACACACTCATGCGCCGACAATGGGAACACCGCCGGACGGCGAAATGCAGCACGTGTGGGACGAAAAAGGAACGACAAACTGAGCTGAACATTTCGGCTCTTTTGAAGTACTCTAGTCGTTACAGGCGTCATTTGCTATGCTGGGTAACCTTCAAAGGTATTTCGAAACCTCGCAGCAGGGAATTCGTTGCAAACAATGTTGCTTTCTGTCTAATATTGATAATCGGTATATAGAGCGTAGTTCCCGAATGCTGCTATTTCCGCAACTTCATCTGCTTCTGCAGAACAGAATAGCTGAGCGATTTGTACGGAATTATTGCACTTCCCTGTGCTACATATGGGATTCATCTTTGCTGTGAAGGTTGGCCAATCCTTCGCAGGAAAGAAATGCATGGCTTGAGAAATGTGGAAACTCCGAGACGGTATACACACACCGTCGGAAGTTTTCCTCATCTTCACTTTCCCCGTTCATATCGACTGGAATTTATATTTTGTTCCCTACGACTTCGAAGGCATGCGCATCAATTAAACGCCGTCCAGCAAAAACGAACGAACGAACGAAAGAAAGAAAGAAAGAAAGAAAGAAAGAAAGAAAGAAAGAAAGAAAGAAAGAGCGGCCCAGTCAAGTTGTGTATGAAGAGACTTGGGCCATGTCATTCAGGAGATTTATCACACATCAATAAGCAACTACGAAACGAAAACAAAACAAAAAAAAAAAAACTTTTTCAGGTGTGTATACACTCCTTAGGGTGAAGCCGCTGAACACGACTGAAAGGGTGATGGCGAATCGAGAGCTGACAACTATATACTTCAAACAGAAATCAGGTTGTCTGTGCTTATAGCGTTAGCCTCAAGTGAAGACCGGAGGCTGAGCCTGCGAAAAGAGGCAGGGTGGGGGAAAGGGCTTAGAAATGTGAAACGAAGGTAAGGTGAAGGAATCATTCAAAACGCCCGCCATTTGACGAGGCGTAATAGGTGTGGGTGCACGAGTGCTTCTACCTCTGTATATACGACCCGAAAAAAAAAAATCTACCAGAAACCAAAGAGTGCAAAAAGAGATAAGTACCCATTTGGTGGGAGATGAAGAGACAGGCGGGATGAAAAATCTCGCAAGCCCCTTGGCTTGCAGTGGATTCCATTTTGGCTTTGGAATGAATGGGAAGCTCTTGAAGGTGGGCAAGAAGGACAAGAAGTCTAGGGACGTTGCCGCGGCGCGCGATGATTACGAATGATTCTGCTTAGGTGTTTTCCTTTTTTCCTTTTTATCTTTTTGAAAAAAAATTATAACAGAGGTGTCCGGCGAGTGACGGCCGCCAGGGAGCGCCCCGATCGTTTCCGTTCTGCTCGCGACTGCACCCTGTCATTTTTTTTTTTTTTTTGCTTGCCATGAAAGGCGGGTTTTCTTCTTTGAGGAGGCTGCAGGAAGAAAAAAACGAACTAACAAAAAGCAAAAACTAGGGGACCTTCTTTTAACCCCCGGCCCGAGACTCGAGTGTGTACGACATGTCGAGAGTGGTCGACCAGCGTTGAACCCTCTTAAGCTCCCTTTGGCACCAAGACTGCCAAAACAGAGGCCCTCGCTATGCATGTAGGGTATACGCTACATGCAAAAAAAGAAAACTCACAATGAGCCCGAGTAAAAAGGTAAGTAAAGTCAGAGACACACAAGAAAAACATTAAAAATCACGTTTACTGACGTTTGTATATATATATATATATATATATATATATATATATATATATATATATATATATATATATATATATATATATATATATATATATATATATATATATATATATATATATATATATATATATATATATATATTCGGCAGGCGAAAAAGAGGGATAGAAGCTTGGTCGCGCACACACTTTAGTCCCTTTGTGGGCACTATAGTCTTTCGTCCAAGCGTGTGTCCTTCATGAAACGCAGAAGGGCTTTTGTTGCCTTCCGCTTCGTCTATATATATATATATATATATATATATATATATATATATATAGTTAGAGAGAGAGAGAGACTAGAAACGGCAAGTAAAAGGTCGCAGTGGGACTTTTGGACTCGCCTTCAGAGCAGAATACAGCATGGAATGCTGCGTTCTACTCTGACGAACGTAAGTCCACTTCCCAAAGCGCTAGTAAACTTCGTTGTTATTGTTGTTCACGTCTTCCCGAGTTTGCACTAAATAAGAGAGTTTGACCTCCCAATAGAGCTTCCCATGTGAAGCGTCAATGAGGGAACTAACCCCCTTTGTACGTCGCTCCTTTCCTCCTTTTCCCCATGCGTGATAGCGCCATCCCTTTTAATGTATCTTACCTATTTATTTCTCCTCCCTTGGAGTGTTCTACTCCAACCTCTCTACTACATCGCATTCATTACAGTCCTATGTGACTCCTCCGTGTTTCAAAACCCCTCTCACACCAAAATTTCCTCCTTCCTAAACTCCGCCTTCCCTCTGATCCTCTATCTCCTCCACCTTTCCACCTCTCATTACTTCCCCTTCCTCTTCCGTTTCCGTCCGTGCTTTACTACTCTTTTCCTATCCCTCTTATTTCCCTCCTATTCCTCTTCCCTACAACATGCCCCTGAGCTGCCCTCCGCCCCTCTCTTATAACACAACCCAGCTTCCTTTCTCCCGAGAGGACAGCAACGCCCTTATCCTCGCAAGTGGATGGGCTGCACAAAGGTCGGAGTGGCAGGACCCTCACCGCAGGTATCTGCCACTGCACGCTATTGACCCACATTGTGACTTCCGATTTCCACGCGGCCTCAACAAGCGGTGTGAAGGAGTTCTGCACCGACTGCGCCTGAATGTGGCGTTTACTCGGAGTTTTAAGTTTCAGATTGGTTGGGAAGATTCCCCCCTGTGCCGGACTTGCGGTGTGCGCGAGACTGTAAATCACTTGCTCTGCGTCTGCCCTCGATACGCTGCTGCGCGAAAAACTGCAGCGAGCTCCCTCTCTCGTGTACGTCATGGAGGCAGCCTCGAACTTTTTCATTTTCTTGGGCCTTGGGCCAATAGTGCTGACAGTACCTTAGGTACAAAAGTACTGCTCCAGTTCCTACGAGAGACTGAACTAGACAAATCTCTCTAGATCAGAGACAGAGCAAGTGTGTCACGATATCTTCTCTTTCGCACTGTGGCGTTCATCTATTTATTCTTCTTGGGTTGGTGTTGTTACTTTTTTCCCCGTCGTTTACTTTTCATTTTGTTTGAGCGTTTCCATTAACGATTTTCTTTTCAATTGTATTTTTTTTGTCCGGACTCTGTTAGCAGCAATCTCTTGTTTTTCTTGTCCTTTTTTTCATTTTTTTTAACGCTTCATGTTTGTCTTTTTCCTACTGTAACCCTGATGTCTGATATGCACCACTCATCAACGTAGTCACCCCCCATCTGGTGTAGCAAGCCTTGTCCCTAGCAGGGCTGACCTCACCAGTTCACATTAAAGAGCATTCTCTCTCTCTCTCTTCATCCTCCAAATCCCTCCATTCCCCTAAATTCCCTCATTCTTCATTCTCCTCTACATTCCTCATCAACTCTTCTGCTTCGGTTCACCTACCCTTTCCAACTCGTCCACCTCGCCTCACCATTCCCTACCCCTCTCGCCGTCCCCAATCCGCAACATATTTTGACCCTCTTTAAGCTTTTACCTTCCCTTTACTCTACCCTCGTTTACACTGCACTCCTCTTCTCCTCCTCTTCTCCCTCCTTGAATCTCGTCGTCCTTTTTTATTCTTCTCTTCTTCCCTCCCGCCCCCTCCCCCCATTTTCACAACCTCGCCAGTCTCGTTCAAGCAATTGCAACTTGCAAAGCAATTGCAAATCCGTGCAAAGCACTGTTTTTCCACTCTTATTGATTCCCTCACAAATTGTCCGATTTTGACATATTTCGATGATTAGCTCTTAACTTAAATTAACTTAATTAGATTAACTTAAATTAAATTAGATTAACTTAAATTCATACTGACTCGAGCGGTCACAAAATAGGAGCTGCAGCTGCATTGGTCCTGAACCTGCCGAGAATGACAGATGGCACACATCAACCGATCCCCTTCCGCGGGCCGAAAGTAACTCTCCTGTCACTGAACATGAATGCCTGGCTCTTGAAGGGGCGTAAGCAAGTTCTGTCTATAAATGTACGGCAACTGCTATAGCTGCTATTACAGCTCGTCATGCCCAATGCGGTCTTTATTCCCTTAAAGAGCAATTACACTCAAAATTTCAGCCTCTTGAAAACATTATTTTTCGTATAGTATGCCTAAAAATACTGCAAGATAAAAAATACGACAGGTGAAATACGTGTATCCTCGGCGCAAATTACAATCATAAACAAACTCCCACCTCCCCTCGCGAGAACCCCTGTGCGACGCATAGGCGGAGCGGCGAAGGGATCGATCGACCGCGTTTTATAGCGCGCATAACGTTGAGGGGACTGCGTAAACCGGTCCCAGTCGATGACGACGTTGGCGTACTTGTAAAACGGCGTGGACTCAAGGTGTTAGAGCCAAGCGTGGATGTTGCTTCACCGGAGAACGGCACACCGGTTATATGCGCAGCGCGCCCGAAGGAGAGGAAACCGCGGAAGAGAGAGTACTTGCACATGCGCCGGCCCCAGCGCGTCTGCCGCGGCTATGACGCAACGTGCCGCGGCTATGACGCAACACAAGCCACTTTAATCCAATCCAATTCAAATCCAATCCAAGCCAAGCCAAGCCAAGCCAACCCATTCGAATCCAATCCACGCCAATCCAATCGAATCCAATCCAATCCAATGCCCCTCGCGAGAGAGTGATCGCTATCGGCGAGGAGAGGGGGTGAGCGGCGGAGAGCGCAGCTGGCGCGGCAAGGAGAATGGGGGAGGGGTGGACAACGCCGACGACGACGCCGGAGGGACAAGGCGAGTGAATCAGATGCTCTGCATCTAAAAGGAGCTATTGAAACTGAAATTTCGGAGAACGCGGCTATTACGGCTAGTCTGAAGTGACGCTCCAGTCGGCCGGCCGGCCGCAGCGAACCTGCGCTCAACGCTCCCCCCCTCGACGCTGCTTACAAGAAAAGCGCGCCCAGCGGAGTTCGACCGCTTCTCCTGGCTCGGCCGTCGGAAGAAGCGCAGGAACACTGAGCCACGGATGTCACCGATTTATCATGTAGAAGTCATCCTGCATTATGGTGCGCCTCCTCACCTGCTTATGGACCGCGGAAAATACAAGTAGTCGACAACCTTTGTCGCTCTTGCGATACAAAACATAACCTAACCAATGCCTGCCATCCCCCTAACTCTAAGTGACGTGCTAGGTCCTTGGTCGAACTCTAAACGAGCATCTCGAGTGACAAAAGCTCTATTTTCTTTCCTGCAAAGCACAGGACTTGATCAGACTGTTTAAACAGGACTCTAATAATGAGCGCAGCATCTTCATCACAGTCATTATCATCATCTCTTCATCGATTTCATTTTTTCCTACATCTGGCGTAGCAAGCTAGGCGCCTTGGCCAGGCTAACCTCACCAGTATCATTAAAGACTACTCTCTCTCTCTCTCTCTCTCTCTCTCTCTCTCTCTCTCTCTCTCTCTCTCTCTCTCTCTCTACCAATATGCACCAACAGCCCCGTCCACCCACAAATGGTATGTTCCACAACATTACGTTACCTTCGCTTACGATCCATTACACCTCGACACATCCGGCTGCTGTCTTTTCTATTTCATTTTCGGCCACGGTCTTGCCTGGCCCTTGGCCGCCGTGTCGCCTGACTTGACGACGCCATCGCCCCCCTCGCTGATGTGACACGACGGGTCGCCCGCGACAGGGCATTAGCGTCACAGAGAACACAGACGCGCTTCTCCGACCGACCAGCACGGCCGCACTGTTTACTTTTCATCTCGCTCCTTAGTTCTCCTGTAGAGACACCTTCACGCCTGGTGGGGCTCTTCGAAAAACTACTGTCCCGCTCCAAAGGCCCTTTTTGCATCACATGTCCAGTTGCTCTGGTGGCCAAATAAATTGGTCCGCTCACGCGCTCTCCATCATCCCGCATGCGACACCGGGACTTGCTCATGTCTCACGCCGGAAGCCCTACCACACCCGTGACCAAACTGCCGCCTGAGCTGCCTCCGTCGTTTGCACCAGTACGGAGCTTTCGCCGCTGGAGATCATGTCGCAGGCTCTTGTTTCTTCCCTTAAGGGGGGACTCGCCTTATGACATTCCTGGGACTTGCCACTTGATGACCCACGAGTTCAAAAAGCATCGTGTACCCGTGCGAGAGGTTTTACAAATCCATCAAAATGCCCCTAACGGTCGTGGGTACTCTCGCTGAAGCTGGCTGTCTCCCCTTGGACGTGATCAGGCTCCAAGAAACCGTACGGATACATCTGCGACGTCGGATGCACGCCAAAACCCGTGCAACCATTAACGCGCATGAGAGAAAATGGCAACTCAAGCTTTGGTCGAACACTGCAGACATTGCATCTTTCCATTCCCTCCCAGGCACCAAATTCAATGTCGTCTTATTTCCCACCCTAGACGCTTTCACCATTGCGTATTAGATGCAACATCGCCGGAATTGGCTCTAAAAAGAATATGTCTCAAAGTGGCTTGTTACAGTTGACACTCGGCCACATTAGCCGGCTATACTCAGGCACAAACCAAATTTTTACAGATCTGTATAGGCTCGATCGTAATTCTTCTGGGATCTTTATATCGTCCACTGGACAGATGTTCTCTCATCGCCTTGAGCGGGCAACGTCATCAATGTCAACTGAGCTTCACGCCGTCAAGGAAGCCATCCGGTACATTCTCCGCCAACCGCCGGGGCAATGGACCATCTTCACCGTTTCCAAGGCAGCCCTCCAAAGTCTACTGCGCAAGGACTGCTTCAGCATTCACGAACACGCCTCTCATGAAATAACTTACTTGCACCACCTAGCCAAAGACATTGGGCACGAAGTGACGTTTCAGTGGCTTCCAGGCCACTGTGGTGTTCCAGGGAACTAGAAGGCAAATGAAGCATGCAGCTCGCAAGGGCCTTCAAATGCATAGTATGAGGAAGGTCTTCTTCACCAAACATGATGCCTCAGCTATGACGAAGGGACTTGTTTTCATGGAGCCGAACCGTCTCTGGCCTCTTCCAGGGCACCATTATGCCTTCTTGCACTATGTCGACCCCGAGCTCAGGATTAAGCTGCCAGAGCTACTTCCGCGCCGATTGGAAACTTTATACCCCCGATTACGCCTCAATGCAGCGCTCACGAAAACATACCAGTTTCGACTCGGTGCAACCGCAAATCCATACTCTGATAACTGCGGATCGCCGGAAACCATGGAGCACCTGTTAGAGTGCCCCGCTTCCTTAGTCGCAAGGTGCCATTTGGAGCAGCAGATCGAGCACCTACGCCCAGAACCAACCAGCTTAAAAGTACTCCTCGGTCCATGGCCCTCCCCTTCATCTCAACGCAAAGCACTTGTGGCTTTATTTGAATACCTGGACAAGGTCGGTGTCACTGAACTGATATTCATCGAACTGTTCCCACAAACTCCACGATGTCAGCTTTTTTTTTTCTTGCTTCTTATCTCCTCGTTCTTCCCCCCTGTTATCTCTAGGACCTTTTCTACCCTCTCCTACCCATCCCCCGCCGAGTAGCGTGTCAGTGAAGAGATTCTAGCAAAGCTCTCGGCTTTTTTCTTTAATAAAGAGATTTCTCTCGCTCTCTCTCTCTTCGCGCGCAATCAAAGCATTGGCGGCTCGTAACGACTGAAGCACGTAGCAGATGATCCGCAACAGTCTCAAACACATATGATGTCACTTGGATATTGCACACTTGGTTAGTTTAGTTAAATCTCAGTGTTGGCTTGGGCAGGTATACAAGTGCTAAAACCGAAATAAATTCCGTATGCGTTGGCACAGTGTAAACATTAAAACAAAAAAAAGGTAAGAAAAGAAGCCAAGCGAATAGACTCGGGCTGAGACAGAAAGGCTGATGTAAAATCACGTGCTAAAGAGCTACAAACCGTGTTGCAAGTGGTCTTCAATTACCTTCTTTGAGTTGCGTTAAGATGCGCATCCTGGGAAGCATAAGCAGTAGCCTCTCAATATATAGGAATCGCTTTATTCGAAGTATCACTTCATTCGAAGTTTCTCATAGCCCCCCACTGCAGTGCATTGACGGCAGATCATTCACGCTTTGAGCGAAGTATCGCTTATTACGTAGTCAGTGTTCTGTCTTGAAGACATTGTTATAACGAATGTTTTCTGTTTGAAACGTAATATACGGCGGATGAAAATATGTGGGACGCCGACTTGACCCATCAAAGTAAACTTCTCCAGAGCTCGGCAGCCGCCGCTCTGAGGCCGCATTCAAATGTTGTGTTACCATAATATAGAAATGTAGCGCTTAAGGCTGAAACCGTGCGACACAGAGTTTTCCTAGCGATAGTGTTTATCGTACGCCCTGCAGGGCGTACGATAAACACTATCGCTAGGAAAACTGCATGCATGGTATGCTTAGCGGGATATATTTGCCGATTTGAGATCTCCAAGCTTTCTGCATCGACGTCTTTATGCTTGCCGTCCACTATCACTCTCTCTCTTTCTTCTTCTTCTTCTCTTTCTTGTTACGTTCTGGCAACACAAAATAAACCCAAGAATTACTTAATCTTCATAATTACTATCATCGACATCTTTCCTTCGCTTCGGTGCGGGGGTCATTTTTTATTACGTCGGAAGGAATCTCCTCCTTTATAGTATGTGGGTTATAAATATCGAAAGAATAGGGCGGCCGTGTATATGAGCTATATATACATACACACTTGCATAGGTGGACGCTGAAGGCGGCATGCACGACGTCGCTGGGTCGCGCACTGGCGATGGCACTTTCGAAGCACCTCCTCCTCCTCCTATGTGGCAGGACTTGATCCCTTAGCGCTTTGGTTCCTCTACTGTGTATATTTTATAGCTCGCGCGAAACGTCGCATGTGCCGCGCTTCTCCTGTGCGTCTTTGGTCGGGCCACTTCTCCTTCCCTTAAAGTTCCCCGCTGATATCCAGCCCGGCACGCACTGGGCGTGGCGTCGCGCGACACTTGACAAATGGTTGGTGACGCCGCCGGTCGGGGGAGACACTCAGGATGGCGCCACGTGAGGACTCAGTGCCCGCGACGACGACGACAACGCCGCCACGCGGGAAAGAAAACACGAAAACATACGCGTCTCCTTCTTGTACGTACATGCTTCGTCATTTCCATACTCTACTCGTAGACGTGTACTCTAGTTGCGTGCAGTACATCCGGCGGCTATGTACGGCGCGCGAGAGTAGTATGGCTTCACAGACTACCTGCTGCACAACCTTAAAGGTTGAATGTTTTGTAGTTAAGGGTAACAAATGTCTTTTCCGCCTGGAATGGAGCTGAGTGAGTTACCAAAAGGCTACTTCTTTCAAATTGAACAAATTTGTATTTTGTCTTCACGATCCCTTTAAGAGACAACCGTTTGTTGTAATTACAATGGACGGTTGTAGGTCGGATCTCCCTTGGACACACATGAATGTATATCCTTTGTACATCCGTTGCTGGATGTCCACTGTACGTCCGCAAATGTACATCCAAACACGGACGTAGAGTGGACGTACCGTGGACGTCCGAACTTGGAATTGGATTCTTGGTTGTTTTTAGGACGTTCCACGGACGTCCGTGGTTGCTTGGGAAGCAGCAGCAACCATTCTAAATCAATGAATCTGATGTGTCCAATAGTTCTGGACCACGGGCGTAGCCAAAATTTTGCTCGGAGGAAAGCGGGGAGGGGGGAGGACTAAGATTGCACCTAGACCACCTCCATAGGATTTTTTAAGATTTAAAAATATCTATAATAAATACGTAACTATTGACTGATAATATACCGAACTATTAAATGAAACTATTAACTGATATTTATGACTATTAACTGACAAGAACAAGAAAAATAAACTCTCATAAAAATTGATTCGCATGTCCTGACGTTGTGGCAGAATTGCTATCACTGCTTGGAATTTTCGGTTTTGACTGCGTAAGAAAAATAACACTTAAAGAAATGTGGAAATGTTGAATAAATAGAAACATATATATGCTTAAAATACTTCGAAGCTAACGACATGGAAGTAAAGAAATAATTCATGTAAATCTAACAAAGCACACAGCGGACATTATAAACGTGAAAAGCACGAAACAAACAACTTGTGGGTGGATTTCTTATTTTATTGTCACTTTGCCATCCAAGAATTTTTTTGTACATTTTTGCACACACGCGACGGTTAGGGACAAATGTTAACGCCACTGTCTTTTACGCCAATATATTGAGCAGGAGCGGTCTGTCGACCGTCGCGTACGCGGATAACTGCGCGAGAATTAGTCAGACAAAACATACGCCAAAATGTATAGTTGTGGTGAGAAAAGCAAGGAAAATTATACTTAGGTCAGGGAAACAACAGTGTCACTGGCCACAAAGTGTACAGTTATTCAGAAAGCCCGCTCTATAAGGTGCTAATTCACCTGCGGATTCGCTACTGCGGCGTCGCTCGTGCGGCAAAACGACCTGTTTTGGTAGCTGTGGCGAAATATCGTTTTAACTTTTACCGCACGAACGGCGCCGCGGCGCCGTTAGGGCACTGGTCGCCGGCGGCGGCTCTAGTTGCATGGAGGTACTGAAGCAGCCATGCCTACACTTTCGCCCGCGAATCTCCATTACCGAAGCCGAAGCCTTAGAATCCCAGACTATATGGGGATACTTTCCATGGGGTGATCGAGGCCCATAATATCAGCCTCTGCTCGACAAATAGATATTTCTCTCTCTCTCTCTCTCTCTCTCTCTCTCTCTCTCTCTCTCTCTCTCTCTCTCTCTCTCTCTCTCTCTCTCTCTCTCTCTCTCTCTCTCTCTCTCTCTGTCATAGTTTGTTGTGAGCAGCGACTCTCCGTCGCATCGCTGACCGCGAACTCGCACAACAACCCTGTGGACGAAAGCCTTGCATGGGACTTAGGCATGCCATTAGGGAAACGGGCCACCAAGGGAGAGTAGGTGCGCTTTACGGACAGTAGTCCCTGTGGTTCTAGACAACACCCTAGGATGTTTTCCGGCGCAGGTGATTGCCTTGGTAGCCGTGCATGACAGCGCGACAAAATTTCGAGAAAAGGGGGAGGGGGGGATTAAAGCCCCATATAAGCCACCCAGTCGCTACGTTTTGTACTGGACACCCCCAAGCAGTGGCTCGGTGGCGTCGAAATTGTCGCGAGCAGTAGCACGAAGTTCTGGGTTCATCACCTCCATGGAGAGTGGAAACTGTCAATACGCCGCCTGGAGGCAAAACAAGGAGCAGAAGATGGGTTCGTGCCAAAACTTATTTCGCTATAATTTGAAAATTCCGGTATAAACACCGGAAAAGGTAATCCGAAACTATCATCCAATACCAGAGAAAAGAACTCAAGGGGAAGACATAGTACAGACGAAGAAAAAGAAATGGACTTGGGCTGGCCATGTAGTAAGACGAACCGACAAACGGTGGACAATCGGGGTAACAGAGTGGATACCAAGAGCTGTGTCTGGAAGAAGAGGAAGGCCAATAACCCGATGGAAGGATGAAATACGGAACTTCGGAGCGAAATGGACTAGGACATCGCAAAACACGACCGGTTGCACGACCATTGGAAGGAGCTGAGTTCTGCAGTGAACACAAACAGACGACGATGACGACGATGATGATAATAATGATAATGATGATGATGTTAAGGTTTGAGCCGATGCGTGCACTCAAACCACAAATAACACACAGGAATGGGTTATATCGCGGTTTGGGGAGACGGAGTGGGAACTTTATAGGTGCAGAAACCTATGGCGCCTGGGTATTGGTCCAACATACGGACTTAATGGTCGTAGAAGAAAGGGCCGTGTAGCTCGGCCAGTCGCAAAAGGGCTTGCCGCAGTCCGTGCGACACACGCCGACATACACGTATTGTAGCAGCCATCCACGCTTTATAATACGTGAATCACAGCGGTGAAAAAGCTCGACAGGCGCGAAAGCGCGGCCTCCCGGCTTGTGGACGCTGCCATTTCTTTATATCCCGTCATGCCACGGAGAAATCACAAGAAGCCTGGAGAGATGACGCAACAAGCATCTCTTATAGGTTACCGGGCAGCTCACAGGTTACAACGTAAAGGTTACATACCAGATTTTGTTGAGGTAGCCCATAAATTGCTGGAGTAACCTATAGATAGTTTTTAACTTCACACCTGTAACCCTTAGAATTGACTGGGATAAAAAAAACACGAAATTTGGTCCATTGTGACCTTTATAATATAGGTTACTTGCGTTTAAAAGTTACATTATAAGTTACCAGGATTCGGGTGTATGTCTCAGTATCGATGATAGAGTTCATGGGGCCGGTGTTCTGTGTCCACGTGGCTGGCTTAGAAAGTTCCCTACACTTTGCCGAGCTGGTCACATTCTGTGGGGCGTGCACTTTCCGCTTTCCCAGAGGAGCCGGCCGGATCTACACGGAAGTGATGCGGGCGCAGTGGCTGAGCCTCATGGCTACTTTTTTGGTGACAACTGAGGGTAAAGATAAACAACTTTTAGAAGGTAAATATGGCAAAGTGAACTAGCGTTGCGCAGTAATCGGTGTTTCGTGCACGCGTCGTGCACGAAATCACGACAGGCACACAACGCGTTGGCGTTTGCGCGCACACGTAAATGGTTGCCGATGTAAGCGCAACTTTAAATGAGCTTTCAAAAAATCACGTCGAACTGGGTGGGCGGACAATTCTTTTGACTCGTTGCATCTCTAGACTATTGGTATCGCTTTATCACGAGCAATATCACTCTACCAGCAGTTTGTATGACTTCCTCTAAATCTCTCAATACTCATCTGTGTACAGTCATTTTATCCAAGCGATGTACGTGTTATCTACGCTCGTGTGTTCTGCCGTACTCAACGTTGTCTTTCCTAAAGCGAGTTCGAATTCCTCCACATGCACGAACTTCCTCCATAAGCCGCGTTGGCTAGTGTACTATACTTTTACCTTTCTATTTACCTTTTAACATTTCCTTTACATTTTTTACCCCTTGGCTGATTTACCTAATTTACCTAATTTACCTTTTTTCAGCTTTGTTTATGCGGGTATTGGAATTATTTGTATTCTAAAAATATTCCTTTTTATTGCTTGTAGTGCGTTCATTCACTGCGGGAAGTTCCTCAGGCATGCTTGGCACAACTCTTCCGAGTTGCCAATAAGTACAATCTTGGGTGAACATTTAAAGGACGTAGACTCACAGCAACAGCTCCCCTGAAGTGTCGCGTGCTCATGCCGTCTGATTTCTTCCTTACACGGCTCGGATCTATATCCATGGACCCCAGTGGCCTAGCCAGAAATATTTTTCGGGGGTGTTTTACGCCACCGGTAAAAAAAAATAAATAGAAAGGTAACTTGTGTCGAAATAACACGTTGTTATGTTCGTTTTCATCTTTCTCTGCTTTATTTTCGTTGTTACGTGCTAATATATCGATGCGGTGTGCAAATAGTGAGAACTGGATCTAACAAAACTTGATCTTGCGTATTTTCTGATGTACCCAACGAATTCGGATTACCCCGCAGGTGCCTATACGGCTCAATGGTTTTATGAACTCGAACTAACAAAATGGATCCAGTGCCATTCCCGATTTACCGAACTATTTTGAGAATCAGGCACATTTTAAAAAGCGATTTGGAATGTGGCTCGTCCGAACGTCAAGAAAATTATTGCGCCATGCCAGACCTCCCCCCAACCCCAACCCCATCACAAAAAAAATACTGTGGTTTATTCCTTCTGTCATATGAATCGGTAAAACACGAAAGTGGAATGTGCAGCGAAATCTGCAGCGAGATGAGCATGATTTGCGGGTCGGCGGCGGTCTTGCGGTTGTGCCGGGCGAGCGACGTCCTGCTTGCGGGTCGCTTCGACAAATGTGTACTGGCGTCACTTCCGCGACTGATATGACGTCAATGAAATCTTGGGGTATCATGGCATAAAACACTTTCGTGTTAAAATATAAAACACGAAAACAAACAACCCTCACAAAAACGTGCTGATGATGATGATGATTTCTATTCGTTTCCCCTTTGTATCGGGGTGATGACATGTCATCTTACCAAAAAGGACTAATATACATATGTTTTACACTTTTGGTTTAATACTAGCGCTGCTTAGGGCAGGCACAAAAAGCTTATTAGGCACAAAATACTTTTTTTTTCCTGTTACAGGTGGTAACTGTCTTAGGCAATATTCCCCTCTCTGCTTTTCGTCCACCAGCATTCTAATCTTCTTTTCGTCCCCTCGACAGCCTTGAAGGTAACTTCCTCTGTGACACCCTTAAATCCTAGGGCTTCTGAAAGCCCAATATTCCCTTCATGTAGATTTGGATGGATACCCTCACATTCTAACACGATGTGCCGCATAGTTTCTGTTTCTTTTCCGCAGACCACGCATACCCCATCATTTTGTGAATACTTCCCCACAAAACTCTTAGTTCGCAGGCAACCTGCTCTAGCCTCAAAAAGCAAAGCACTGCCCTGGGAATTATCGTAGAAATTTTCCTTTCAGATGTTCATCTTCTCAGCCCTGTACATCTGTACAAGAGCCCTGTGCTCTTTAGTACTAAAGTTCGCTTTCCCGCAAGAAGGCCCTATGTGCAGGGGTGCACCCTTTACAGGCCGCTTGTTTCGTTGTAGTGGCGTCACTTCCGTGACGGATATGACGTCACTCAAATGTTTTTGTACCCCGGAATAAAACACTTTCGTATTTAAAAAAAAAAAAACCTGAGAAAACGAGGCATTTAGTTTTGTTTTAACGGAGTTCTACGAGATTAACTCAGCAGTGCACGTTTTCAATCAGCGATACCGGATGGCGCTAGCAGTGGTGGCGGCGCTTAGTGGGAACGTTTTCGTCGGCTTAACAAGGCGGCAGCAGACATGAGCTTCCACGACTGAGCGCCGACGCAGACGCCGACATGACGGAGGTTTTGA
This sequence comes from Haemaphysalis longicornis, assembly GCF_048455015.1. Lineage (NCBI taxonomy): Eukaryota > Metazoa > Arthropoda > Arachnida > Ixodida > Ixodidae > Haemaphysalis > Haemaphysalis longicornis. The sequence continues at coordinate 53,804,756 of NW_027526407.1, forward strand.
ACGACGAAGAAATAGTACAGTTAGTTTCCGGCGCACAAGATGTATCAGAGGACGCTGACGACCCAGAAACTGCTTAGCTCCTGTGCCCACTTCAGGCCAGGTGGTGGACGCCTTTGACTTGCTCAGGTGCTTTGCTGGAGCTCACGAAGGAACGGAGGATGCGTTGAACGCGCTTCCGTGCTGCTGAAGTCTGTACGCCCAAAGCTAACGAAGCGTACGGAGTCAACAATCGCAGGCCTTTTGCGAGGAAATAAATTCGCCCCCCCCCCCCCTGAACCCCAAGTGTTTCATTGTTATTATTTTCACCGCGGACTTTTACCGCATTGCTAAATTATCGGCAGGCGAGCGCCGCCGCAATTACGATGCCATTGTTTACCTGCCGGGATGCGCCTCCGTTTAGAGATCGAATTTATGGAATCAACTGCTCGTAAAATGACAGTCCCGATTTTACGAAGTTCTCCATTTAACGAAATAATGCACGGTACCTGGTAACTTCGTTAGAACGGGTTTTAACTGTAATGTGGACGAAAAAAAAAAAAGAGCCCAAAGGAAGGTGAATGCCGCGCTCATAAAATTTCGGGGGGTGTTCTGACACCGAGAGAACCCCCCCCCCCCCTCCACCCGGCTGCTCCCCTGATTGCGCATTTGTGCGGTATGTCGACACTTGCGTAGGAAGACTTCTGCGCGCCTGTGGAACATTAATTTTATTTATATATTTTTACGAACCGCGGGTTAATCGGACGGATAAGAGGAGGAAGAGGTAGCCTTTATTGTGGCAGGAAGACTCTACGTCAAGTGGGGGAAGGGGAAGTAGAAGGGGGGTGGGGGTTGTAACTTGGGACATCTTAAATGCGTACAGTTCGACCCAAAACGGATAAGAAATGACATAAATATCATCAGTACGGCTACGCAGAAGCTATGGCTACCATCCATTTTGACCGCATTCAATCATGACTGACGCCTTTTTCAAGTGCATAAAGTTTTCTTTTTTCTTTTTTTCGTGTAGTGCGATGTAAAAGTTAACGGCCGGTTATAGCAAGCTATACTAACCAACTAAAGATGTTGCCTCTGCCACAACAGCTGAAGAAAGTAGCTGATTTTCTTGACCATAAATGTTCCACATTTACGTGTGTGCTGAAGAAGTGAAACAGCTGCTTTTCATTTTTGCAAGTTCAGCCGGTGAGACGTCGTCCGGGTGGGATGCCATCCGGCTCTGCCTCCTGCCACGGCCGCTGGAGTGGAGGCGAGCGAGAGTTGTGCGGAAGACGCGTGAGATGGCAGCACCTGTGCCGACGAGGCTGTTCGTCTCGGTAGTACTGCGCCAGAGCCTTCGATCCCACCGTCTTGTCTTCGCTTGTCGCTTCCTTTTGGTGAGCCCAGAATTGCGGAGCCAAACCGTTACTGTCTGCGAAAAACGGTTTGCTTTAATTTAGCTGCGGACGACTGCTTTCCATGATATGGTGTTGCCGACTGCTGCGTGGAGTGCGATTGATGACAGGGCTCCGATGAAATTTCCGTAAATAAGTGCTCCGTGTACACCATTTCGAATTAGCCCGAGTTCGCATTTTGCATGGATCGCCACACACTTCGATGAGTGCCTGAACATGAGCTTCTTGCAAAATTTTCAAAGTACCTAATATGTTTGGCGCTCCGACATTACTCGCTTCCCAGCTCCCATATTTTTTTCCCGCATTTACCGTCAGCAACATAAACAAACTATGCAGCTGCATTATCCTGAAACAGTTGCAACAACTGTAAGGAATGCTTATATACTGCCCAGAAACGCCACGTTGTTTCCCCGAAAAGCATGGTTCGAGATACACTAGGAGCTTTCAATGCTATGCAGCAAGAAAGCGCAGTCTTTTTCTACCAAGTGGAATTTTTTTTTTACCGCGCTCCATATAAAATTTTACTCTTGCGACTTTTTTTTTCGCAACCCAGCCTTTCGTCGCAGCCACATTGTTCAAATTGCTGTGAGAGAGAGAGAGAGAGAGTGAGTAAGTGAAAACCTTTATTGCGACGAGCTGTGTGAGAGAAACAAAATTCCTTTTTTCCAAAAATTGCTAACGAGAACGAATAGGGCAGTGAAGAGATCGACCATGATTTTGAGAATGTAATTGGAGATGGTCGAGCGTACTGTCTAGGACGTTTGGCATAGAATCCATTGCCGGATCCGCTGCTGTTTTATATATATATATATATAAGGCGTTAGAATCTCGTCTGTCTCCCTCGCAAAGATGAGGAGGACGAAGAAACGTTTTTAATGAACGTGGTGTACGGCGGGAGTGACCCCTCACTTGAGGAGTTCATGTGCCATCTTCGCCAGCGCACTCTCTCCAACAGAAGTGGTTGGTCGTGAAGGTACGAGCTAGACAGCATGATCTTTCTCATTGCTCGGGGATAGGGAAGGGGTGGAGTACCGTCACTAAATAAGCTACGCTTTTATTTAGTGACGCTAGGGTGGAGCGGGGTAGATCTGGGTTGTCCTTGCACCCCCAGATGATGTGAGTGTGCCTGGCTATCCATACAGTTTGCAATAGTGGATTGTAGATCCATTCGAATAAGGTGGGGAAAGTATTAGTTTGAAGCAACCCGAGAGTGTTTTCCTACGAATTTATCAGTGGTGGGTGCAGGTCTGGAATAGTCTACGTACAAGCTAAGCAGGAAGACTCCCTCAGTCTCGCGAACTTGAAGATCGGTTCGATGTGCCCTGCTCTGGCATCAGAAGTCATGCAGTTTGCAGCGTCGAATATAAATCCCGCAAAGCTTGACTACAATTGATGACGTCCACGGGGGACGTCCCGGTGGACGTCAGCTCGAGCCACATGGCATGTCCGACCTCGGCGGCCTCTTCATTAAAGGCACTGGCGCGCGGCAGCCCGAACAAGGTCACAATCTCAGCGAATTCGACAGGCAGACACTACGCACGCGATGTTTCGACAGTAGCAAAAGCGGCCGCCGCTCCCCATAGTAAACACACACACACACGGCGTCCTGTAGACTCGGTGCAGTCCACCGGCATGCCACCACCGCTGACAGCCCCGACCCCCCCGATTCCAGCCCCCTCCAATCCCCCCGCTTCCCATCACGAAGGGTTAAGCGTTTCTAATCGGATCCATTATGTCCGCCGGCGTTCAGTACGTACGTTTCTGACTGTGTCTCTGCTGAGCGCTCGTGCAGGAAAGAGCTGTAGGCGGGCCTCCAGGCATGCAGTGGCGGGGCGACTGATCATTACGCGCCGACAGCGGCTCGTTCATCTTTGGTGTGTCTTATTTGCGTGTTGACTGTGTTGCTGTTGCCTCGGCCGCGCCGAGAGGTCACTGCGAATCGGTTCAAGGTGCCACTGTTCGCTCGCTGCGAGCGGGAATACTTGTGTATAACGCGCCGTTAGGCCTAAGTTGTGGGGCCGGTGGCCGCCTTTGATAGACCGGTCGTGTGAGCGCCGGTGGCTTTTCTGGATGCCGATTCGAGTGGGTTGGAGTGTGCACGGACGGTCGGTACGTTATTATCGGGTTAGGTATTCGTACGGGTGAAAGAGAACTGCGCGCATCTATTCGGTACTGTTTTGTTTTTTTTTCTTCCTAATGCTGGCTCTCCCTCGTTCGTTATTCTAACGGAAGAAGGGAGAAGGAAATTGGCCAGGATGGTCATTGTAACGGGCGATTCTAACGGGGTACATACCATGCTAAACCCAAGAATTACGTCTGACCACGGTTCGAGCTTCGCGCTCTTGCAGGCATGTTTGCGTGTTTTCCCGGTGTACACATTTGTGTGTGTGTGTCCTATTGTTCGCAACTCAGGCATCTGCTTTCATTTCTTACGGGATATGTTTGTTACCAATATGGTAATTCTTGAAAAACACTTGTCCGAGATAGACTGCATGTCAATACTATATACAGTAATCCCTCGTTAACTCGAAGTCCTAAAATCCGCTAAATATTTCGAGATTCGCGGAGTTTCAAGTTAAATAGGAGCAAATACATGGCGCCTATGGGAGGCACGGTGAAAAAAGTTTTGACTATTTCGAGATAACAAGGAATTACATGTACACACACCCAATATATAATATATATATTTATATATGTATATATTTATATATGTATATATTTAAATATATAGCGAATCAGAAATGGGGAATGAGGGGCTCGGTGAAATTACACAAAAAATAAGGGTTGGCAGTCAAGAAAACCTCGGAAAGCAAAGGGGAGGTTGTGGTGGGTCATAGAAACAGATGAAGAATTTTTTGAGTCAGAAAGAAAGTGGTGGAAAAATGCCCGCCGGGTGGGATCCGAACCCACGACCTCCAGAATGCCGGTCTGGTGCGATAACCACTACGCTACGACCCACCACAACCTTCCCTTTGCTTTCCGAGGTTTTCTTGACTGCCAACCCTTATGTTCTGTTTATATATATATATATATATATATATATATATATATATATATATATATATATATATATATATATATATATATATATATATATATATATAGATATATATATATATATATATATATATATATATATATATATACATACATACACATACCATGAACCGTAACAAGTTCTGCAGAAATTCAGTTCAGAGAATTATCTACTAATGCATCGAATTCTTATGCCGCCTGTTTTTAGTGGGAGTTTTTTTTCAGCCAAATTTTTTGTTGTTTTCTAAATCCTGTCCGACCAATTATCTCAAATTACGCTATTATAACCACTGCAGGTGAAACTTTCGCGAAATCTCCAATATTGTGGAAATGCCATGCGTTATACGTTTTGCTATTGTCTGTTTTTTAAATATTTTTCTTATTTCCTAGTTTTTTCAAAATTTCGCCCTACCAATTATCTCCATTTACGTTACTATAAGGATTACATTTGGAACTTTCGCAAAATCGGCAGTATTGTGGAAATGCAGGGTGTTACACGCTCCTGGCTGGGAGGACGTACTCGGCAAAGAATGCTACGCATTAAAAGAAATGAAGGTTTCGGGTTCACGACAAAACAGTTAGACCACCCGTTGTTAATAATGCGCTATTAATATCATATGAGACTTCCCTCTATCACGCACCATACACTTCCCAATCTCTATACCCCACTTTTCCCCTTCAGGTGAATCAAAACACTCGCAACATGGGGAAACGACTGCGCACCGATATCGCAATGATACGTAGCTGCTGGTCGAGCAAGCAGGGTGCAACACTGGGAAAACGAAATGTCACACTCTCGGCAGTCTGCAGGCGATTTTCAGCAGCGACTTTACCCTTCCGCCGCTGGGATTGTGCAGGGGCATTCAGGCCGCAAGACTGCTGCGCTGCGCATGCATCCCAAGGATCAAGGCCCCCTGGTATTCTGAATCCCTCCTCCCCTGGAGCCTCCAGTTTTGGCTGGTTCGTACATGATCGTAGGAATCAAAGTAACAGCGCGAAGGGCGGGCCACAGGAAGGAAGAGACACACACCTGCGCTGACTGTAGAAAGCCTAAGTTCCTTTACTAGTTTTTATTAGACGGCGTTCTTTATTGTTCTTTAGACGTTGTTTAGGCGTTGTTGAGACGTTGTTGAGACGTTGTTTAGACATTGTTGTGTAGACGTCATTAGATGTTGTTTAGGCGTCGTTAAGACCACAATACGGTCTACATGTTTTTATTATCCGCACTTGCTGTGCCCACCGCGTATACACAATTCTGAGAAGAGTTGGCGCCGAAAAACTCGCGTCTTAGCCAAAAGACAACGAAAGAAAACAAGCTCAGATATAGCAAGGGGCTTTCCTTCGCCCAGACGGCCGTCGAGGTCAAGTCCTTTGAGGTCGCTCTTCTGCGTGCGGCTGGCGCCGAAATGGGCGGATTACGTAAAAAGGTGGTCAGGCCGGCGCCGCGATCGGCTCGGCTTGGCTGGGCTACGATCGGCCCGCCGGAATGCGCGCAGACGAAAACAATACACTTTTGGCCTGCGGACGAGGCGCAGGGAGCATTGAGCGCACACCACCTACGCAAAGAGAAAGGCCTTGCTTAGACGACATCTCTGTTGAAAAGCATACGCGGTAACGAGGGAAAAAACACTAGATGTGAGGAACAGTATGCATATGGAGGGCATTGTAAACCGCCTAGAAAGGTCACGGTGCATGTCGTCGGTGTATGGGCATTTTTGTCTGATGGGTGTTCTTGCTGGTCGACAGGGCGACGGACGAGTGGTTCCGAAAAAGAGGATGGATTAATGCCCGGCCACGCCTACGTCGCCGGCTCCGAGGCCGCCCAGTGTCGCGAAAGTGTTTTTTTGTCTTCGTGGCTAAAAATGCCCTGCCCAAACCTTACAGGTGCTAGCTGCATGGGCGGTATACATAGCGGTCTTGGCTCCGCAGCCAACGCTAGTCAACCCTCCCCTTTTTCTGACTTTCGGAAAAGACTTCTATTCTTGCACTCGTGGCGCCGCTGAAGTGCTCGGACGAGGAGAGCACATCCAGGAAGCGACAATGACCTGCTGGTCGTCTGCGTCTCGCGTGTTAAAAAGAGTGACGGAATGGAAGGACAAAAAGAGATTGCAAGAAACAGTTACTTTTAACTCAAGTGGTTCGTATTGATTACATCGTATGTGATGGAGCGTCCAAGTAGAGCAGAAGAAAAGAAATTAAACCCCCTTTCTTTAGAGAAAGATGGTTAAACCGCGAAGCTTCTTCCCATTCAACCTGAGTCGAAGTTAAAGTCCGAAATCCAAACTGCTACAAACATCTCGGCATGACTCAATATGATACACGTCGCCTTCATAACGCGATGGGCCGAAGTTCGATTCCGACTGCGGGAAACGTTTTTTTCTTGGTGCACTTGCTGGCTATCGCTTAAAATCATCATCGTTATTTCAAACCCATTGAGTAAAGTTGGCGACATAGAACTCCATCAGTGAGGCGTAGAAAGCTTCGCTTTAAAAGCCTGCCTACGTACCTTCTTAGTTGCAGCCTGCAGGGGGGTGCACACAGAGAGAATGGATGAGTAAAATGTCTCGGACACACGTGAAAAACAATAGCAACGAATTTAACTGCTTACGCTTCGGCAAATGGAGCTGCCTTCATCAGAAAAGAATACTGGCTGAGCCGGAATTCTACCGTGATGAAGGCGACTCCACTTGCCAAAACGTAAGTAATAACTCAAAATTTGTTGTTGTTGCTTTTAACGTGCGTTTTTACGAATCGTATGTAACGTTTGCTGCGATTTTTATTTTGTTTCTACTCTCTCTCTCTCTCTCTCTCTCTCTCTCTCTATATATATATATATATATATATATATATATATATATATATGTGTGTGTGTGTGTGTGTGTGTGTGTGTGTGTGTGTGTGTGTGTGTGTGTGTGTGTGTGTGCGTCTCGATGTCTGTGTATAATGCCAACAATGTAAGAAGATAAGAAAGGTTTAATTACAAATTTTATAGAACTTAAACGATTGATGTTAGGTTGGAGTTAAAACAAGAAAACGGTGTATACAATAGAATGTATTAATAAACAGCGACTTAAATTCAATCGCAAGATGTTGTGCAGGTGACACAAACCTATATGCCTACAGAAAAATAGATCTGGCTTCTAAGTGTACAAGAGTGCTTTCAAAGCTGTAAAATGCACTTTTATACCAGAAGCACCACTTATTCTACAGAGAGCTAGGTTTCCAAGGTTTATAGTATCCTATAAACCCACCTCATGCATATACAAATGCATACGCACGTACAGCCGCACGAGTGACTCAAATCCTTGGCTGAGCGAATGCGTGGGGTGACACAATGGATTCCTCGCCAGCTGACGCTACCGGTAACCTCGCCACTGTCACCGCTCATTGTGCCCCGCTGCCATCGAACGCGTAGCAAAGGCTTCGAACTGCCGCAACAGGCTGCGAAGGTTATCATCTCTCCAGCCAAGCGCGTCGGCGAAACCTCCAGAACAGGGTTTCCCCTCCTTTCCGCCTCCGTGTGTACATACGTACTCTCCAGGATGATGTGTCGAATGGGACCGTGGTTTTTAACCTCTACAGTTCGTTGCATTCGGTCACGGTACCGCCATTTCTCTCACACCGAAACGCCACGTAATGCTTCCAGCTTTGCCATACCCATATATCCTAGAAGTGCCCAAGGCCTAACCAGTTTTGCTTCTTCGGAATTATTTCCTCATGGTATATAGGGGTATGACAAAGCTGGAAACATTACTTGTTGTTTCTTTATTCTTTATTCTTTATTCAGAGATTACCCGGCATCGCCAGAAGGCGCTACAGCAGGGGGGTTACAGAATGAACATAAACAAATCTTCATTTTTACAGACCACTTGCGCTTCAGACAACCTGTTCCACTCTTTAATGGTTTTTACAAAAAAATGACTTAGCGAGTAGGTCCGCGCTGGTACGCCATTCCCTTATTTTGAAGAGAGAGAAATGACCTTGTTTGGTGTAGGGACAGTTGCGTTTCATCCGTCTTACTAATCCAGGAGGAGTGACCACGCTCCTCTCGAAAAATGGTCGTTCCTAACACTCGAACCTCATCCTGCAATTCCGACTCCTTATCTTTATCTTACTCCCGAATCCTATCCTTCTTAACTCTGAAGTCGAGGGTTTGACGGAAACCCGTGTGGTCGGGAGACTTGTTGAAGTGAAAACGGAGACACCGACCAAAAGAAACTGTTAGAAACTTTAAAAAACTTTAAGACAACAACAAACAAGACGTTTTGGCTTCGCTACGGAAGCCTTGTTCACAATGAAGTGAAGGGAAGTTTATGCACGCTTATGTTTTCTTGAGCACGTGACATAAGCAGCGCGTGTACGTCGGGGGGAGGGATCCCTCATTCCGATTAAGCGTGTGACGTTCCTGTGTATCTCTTAATCTCGTGCCCTCTGTATCTCTGTAACTCCTTTAATCTGTGTCACTCTTAGAACTTCGCCGTTCTGCTCAACTGTTCCCAACTCCTAAACTCCATCCAAATCCCGTCACTTGATCTTGTGCCTCCACCTTCATCCCTCTCCCGACCTGCATCCAACTCCTCAAGATTAGTTAGTTGAGGTATTAGTACAGTGTGAGGAAACTGGTAATATGGGACGTGGGCTGAGGTTAGCGCTGTGGTTGGTAACTTCAGTCTATACGTTCTGTTTTAGGTCTGTTTTTTCCCGTTCTAATTTCTCCTAAGCCCCATACCACCCTGCTAACTTGATCAAGCTCCTCAACTCCATTCCATTCTGCCAACTTCATCCTGCTCCTACACTGCCCCACCGCGCTGACTTCATCTTTCTCCTCCACTCCGAATCCCCGACCTCATCTGATCTTCAACTCCATTCCATCTCGAAGACTTCATCCGACCCCCCAGCTCCACCCCATTCTGCCTCTTCCCAATGCTTTTCATTTTCCCCCTTTCCCGACGACTTCAGCTCCGGCCTCCATTCCCTCCCATTCAGTGAACTTTATCCAATTCCTCAACGTCATCTTATCCTCAATTCCATCCCATCCTTTCAACTTCATCCGATTCCACAATTACGTCCCATTCTGTCAACGTTATTCTGGTTTCCAACTTCACTCTGCCATATTAACTTAATCTACCTCTTTCCGCCCCATCCATTTCTGACAACTTTCTCCATATCTTCAACTCACGTTAACCTAAACTCCATCCCATTGTCATCTCACTCCTACTCCCAAAACTCCATTTCATTCTGTGAGCGTCACCCTGCTCCTCAAATTCACTCTGCCCTCTTCAACTTTATCTTCCTACCCGCCGCGGTGGCTCAGTGGCTAAGGCGTTGCGCTGCTGAGCACGAGGTCGCGGGTTCGATTCCCGGCCGCGGCGGCCGCTTTTCTGATGGAGGCGAAAAGCAAAAACGCCCGTGTGTACGAGATTTCGGCGCACGTTAAAGATCCCCAGGTGGTCAAAATTAACCCGGAGCCCTCCACTACGGCGCGCCTCATCGCCTGCGTTGCGTCGGCGCGTTAAACCCTACAATCAATCAATCAATCAACTTTATCTTCCTCTTCCACTCCATCCCTTTCTGTCAACTTTATCCGAATCCTCAACTACATCTTACTCCTCGACTCCTTCCCACTGTCCCCTCCATCTCCCTCCACTATTTCATCCCACTCAACTTCATCCCGTATCAACTTCATCCCACTCAATAGGGTAGAAGGGCATCCCCCTCCCCTCTTCACCACCCTAACAACCTCATGAGGAGCACCCGCCGCGGTGGCTCAGTGGCTAAGGTGTTGCGCTGCTGAGCACGAGGTCGCGGGTTCGATTCCCGGCCGCGGCGGCCGCTTTTCTGATGGAGGCGAAAAGCAAAAACGCCCGTGTGTACGAGATTTCGGCGCACGTTAAAGATCCCCAGGTGGTCAAAATTAATCCGGAGCCCTCCACTACGGCGCGCCTCATCGCCTGCGTTGCGTCGGCGCGTTAAATCCTACAATCAATCAATCTCATGAGGAGCAGCACACTTATAACTCTCACTATTAGGCACAGTGTTGTATAATACCGCCAATTTTTACTACACTCAGGTGGGACAAAGCCTAACTTCCAGGATCTGGATCCTCACTATACATAAGGGGAAGTGGCATGCTATATCAGGACAACGGAGTGGAAGTGGAGGCATCAAGTAAGGGGAATACTCCACTCTCCTCCAGCTTACAGGCCGCGCACCACGATGTAACCGCACACTCTGATTGATTGATTGATTGATTGATTGATTGATTGATTGATTGATTGATTGATTGATTGATTGATTGATTGATTGAATGAATGTGGGGTTATACGCACCAAAGCTACACCAAGGGCAACGACGTGCGCCGTAGTAGAGGCCTCCTCCTCCTGAATAATTTTTATCACCTGGGGATCTTTAACGTGCGCCGAAATTTCTAACACACGGGCGTTTTCTCTTTCTGCCTCCATCTGAAAAGCAGCCACCGCGGCCAGGATCGAACCCGCGTCCTTGGACTCAACAGCGCAACGCCTTAGCAAATGAACAATAATCAGATTCTTCCACAAGACCCCATACATACCTCCATCATTCAAAAAGCAAAAACTCACATGGTCAATTAGAAGCAACGATAATACTATTCGTCGCGTATAAAGGAAACCAATTTCGAAGCCAGCCGGGGGCCTTTCCCTTCTTCCATCAATAACAGCTCGTGCGTCACATAGTCACTTCTCGTCTTTTCCACCCCTCTGTCATACCACGTGTACCTTTGAATGCTATTACACCTCAGTACCATGTAGGGCCTCGTTTTGTACGTTTCTCAGGTTACGCTAATGCTTAAATGCCGGCGTCGTGCAGTGCACGGTCCTTTGGCGGTGCGTGCTAGATGCAGCAAGTCGGCGTCATATCTAAAACCGCGGGACGTGTAACTGACTGCGTTTTAAGTGCATCATTGTGTGTAACTAACACGTTTACACCCTAGAAGAAAAAAACAAAAGAAAACCCCCTTAATGGTGTTTTGCCGTATGTAACACCCTTCCACCCTAGCAAAAACACAAGAATACACCCTTTGAAAGGTTTTTTTCTTGTTTTTTATAGGGTGTAAGGGTGTTAGCTATAGACAAAAAGGGAGCTAATCAATTTACATTGTAGTAAAGCGAAATTTTGGAAAAAATTATTTTATTATAACAACGGTTTACTGTAATTCATATCTAGAAAAGTTGTTAATAGCTCTCAAACGCTAATATTCAGAGTAAAACGAGGTGAACACAAGACGAGTGGTTGCGCGAGACACGTTTGACACTGTGAAATGATTTACACATTTTTGTCTATCACTAACACGCTTACATCCTGTAAAAAAAAATGAAGAAAAGCACCCTTTTCAAGGGTGTAATTAACGTTAAAACACCCTTTTAAATGATGTATTCTTGCATTATTCTTGGGTCTGAAGGTTTATTAAACGACAAAACACCGTGAAAGGGTGTTTTCTTTTATTTTTGGCTGCGTCTAGAGTGCCGTCCGACGGTACTATAAGCGCTTCACTAAAGCGACGTCCATCCGTGTTTCGATAAAAAAAATGCCGCATCTGGCACTACTTCGTCTCCAATAAGTGTAGCGTAACGTAAACTATCCTAAAAAACCTAAGGAAGTGAAAAACAAATAATTTAAAACAGCGAAGTCTAACCTAAACAATAAAATGATAATTGAAACTTACAATGTAAAATAAAAAAAACAGACGTTGCAAGAGCCGGACTTAAACTGTCGCACTTAGTAACATGAATCTAAAGCGACACCTCTACACTGCTACAGCAGACGCTACGGCCTGTGTCAACCCTGTCTTAAAAATTCCAATGCCGTCGGACGGCCCTCTAGGCACTGCGTTTGCTTTTTTTAGCGTGAGCTACACTGGCCGAGGTTGAGCAGTTTCGCGTGGCTCCTGGAGAGCCATGCTGCGCATGCGCGAGGAGCAGTGACGTCACTCGGCGCACAGAACATTGCTCGCTGCCCGGCGTCTCTAACACACCCCACGCTCCCAGCGTCTTCGCCTACCTCCGTTCCGCACGTGGCGGCCCGGTCCACTTGATCACCATCCGAGGGGTGGCCGTGTGTGGAACCGATGACTCGTGCGTTGCAGCAACACTGGCGTGCGCCTGTGGCATAGAGTTTCATACTAATATACACTAGAGGGGACACTGGCGCTAGTGTCTATGCGAGCCGTTAATCGTCTGCTTCAACCCCCATGAGGGCGGCCATGCCGGATAGACGTGTGATTTTCGAACTTGGCTTGACTATGCCAACATCTTGACTTGACTCGAAATATTTTTTTTAAATTGAAAAGCTACAACTAATGTTTATTACAGTATAAATTATTAGTCGCATAAACAACTTGTACTATACGTTAAGTTTTAATTAAGGTTTAGAAGTACTCTTTTATAAGAGGGGAAGTGATTTGTGAACGGCATACGCGGCTGAGTTTAGCGGAGCCGGTGATTCCGCGGCGAAGCGTATTTTTTTTCGTTTTTTTTTTTGCTTGCGAGTCGGCGGTGGCATGTGTCTGCTGAAGGGCCGCTGTACAGCGTTAAATTTCGTTCTGGAAGACTACGAGTAGCGGAGCGACGCTTCATATAACCCCAAGTAAGTATACACGGTTGTTGTTCATTTCCACTCATAAGTGTAACTGTTGTCGCCTTACCCGACGTGCGGTCGGCATGCTGACAAAATCGTGAAAGGACGCTGAGTAACAGCTGACCGTTTCCTTTGGTGCCTTAAACAAGTCATAACGGCCAACTCGACCACGGAACTCGACCATATCACCTCTGTTCGTCGCTAACACGCAGACGATGTTTTATTGACCGGATGGTTAATCGGGTTCTTTCTTTGTTGTACTATTCGTGTATTCTTGATGTCTTGACGCACTGTAGAGCTGTTTCTGTGAGCAAATGTTAATTTTATATGTTGAGAGCGACAAACGTAGGAAACAGGGTATCTTATCAGGCCACACAGCGAAAAAATTTTCGTACTTCATTCGTGTTAACCTTCCAGAAGACGGCCTCGTCTTGCTAAGAGCGGCAGGCATGCAGGGCGTTCTGGAGCAGTGGGCTGCATTTTACGGGAGTTCCTAATTTTGTGAAAATTCCCGTGTAGAATGTTTCTATTAGATGACCAATAACGCGCTCTGATATATCTAAGCACCGTGTGTGTACATTACACGCCCACAAGTACCAATCATCACCTGTCTAACCGAGGTCTCACGCCCAGATATAACCAGGTACGCGTGTGAAATTGAAGGCTCTCTTAATTTTTCCAGTGCCTCTATACAAGCGTGCCGAAGCGCAGGAACAGTTTGAAATTACGTGCGAAGGTGTCGAACAGCGTAAATGTTGCTGATCAGACGGTTCTTGCCTAGATAGCAACTAAATAGTGCCTCTGGGGTACCATTTCCATAATACACAAGCTGCTTTAATGCGTTCGTTGTTCCGTAGCTGTTTCACAATAAGTTCAAAACATTTACTCATTTTGTGTGGTTGTTCAGTCTTGAATATACCAACTGCTAAAGTCATATCTTGTTAAAGCACGACCTCTGAAAACATTGTTGGCGTCCTGTGAGTTCATTGTATGTGCCTTCTCTTTGGTTTAAGTAATGACTTCAGTGTCAACACGGCAGCGCGCAGCTGATCGTAACTGTGTGTTTTTATGAGAAAGCCAGAGTCATTGAATATGTCATGTTGCTGGAACCCTTTTTGTAAATAAGCATGCTAGTGTGCTGGATTTTAAGAGTACATACTTGTGCTCTAAATATCTGTACAAAAGCCTTGCAAAACCTTCAATGATGCCATCCATTTCGATACAGGTCCCAGCTGTGTCAGCAGTGCAAGGAGCAGACCAGCAGGCAACACAAGAAGCTGCACCAGGCATGCAACCAGTTTCCAAGTCCGGATCATTGGATGGATCATCAGCAGCGCAAGACAAGGCAGGCATGCCGCCAAGCTGCCAAAAACGCAAAAATTCTAGCAAGGGCCACCGTTGAAAAAGCAAAAGGGCTTGGGGAGAGGTTGATTGCAGCCTACGATATGTAAATAGTAAAAACAATCCTGTACATTCAGCTGCACAATAAAGAGAAAAACAAGTGGTGAGGAAAGTGCCTTGTAGTGCATGGAAGAAGTTCTTTGAATCTTGCTTGTTAGGCACTCAAGATTCAAACTATTTTTCTCGGGTGCAAGAAAATTAGTTGTTCGAAACCATCCATTGTATGCATAAATGTGACTTATAGCAGTGGCTTCATTTGCGATAGCCTTGGCACAGCATGAAACCAACTTCATATAACTACTATGAGCAGCCATTTGAAGACTTGTGTACGTGCTTATTGAACTGAAAGAATGAAGTGGAAGTATTCTGCGTGGTATTTTAGCCCACTGTGTTACAAAGTGGTATTCACTTGAGGGCCCCTGCTGAGGAGGACTGTGTGTGGTGCCAATGACTGTGAGAGAGCTGGCACGTCCTCACTGCCCATGTAAATCTCTATTGAAGCCAGGTTCCATTGTGCACCTTTCACAAACTTTTTGTGGCGCCGCCACCTCCTCCAGAAACAAATTCATGAAGGTGTGACGTAGGGGATCAGCTTTCACCACGTGAATGTCAGTTAAAACTTACATTATACGTTGTGGCTGCAGTGTTTTGTTTATGCACCATTGATGTCTGTCCAAACAATGGATTGAAAAATGTTAAGCTGCCCTTTCCCATCTTGCACTGTCAGTATGGCTCAAAAGGTTCTGATCAGTGGGGTAGAAGGCTGCATCACCTACTTCTGGCTGTTATCAAGTTGCAGATTGTATCCACCCACTGCTGTTCACTGTGGCTGTATATTGTCATGCCGAGTGTACGCTGTTTTAAGACCCTTGCTTTGTTCGTTGATCAGATATTGTTGCCCTGCTTCTAATGTGCTGGCAGATGCTGATCGAAACACTTCTGCTCTACAGCTATAAGCTTTTCTAGGGTTCCTTTCATGCAATCTTTTTACCGTAACCTAACGTTGCATTTGTTCGCCACTTACAGTAACCATTTTGTTGATTCCTGCATAAAGCAGCCTGCGTTCATCAGTATGCTGGTTGCGAAAATGGCAATGCTGGTAGGTAGCTACAAACTAAATCCTGGTACCAATATGTTCACTGTGGCTCTTGGATGGGACAATAAATACATTGATGCGACATGCTTATGCCTTCACTCATTTTCACTGCATAGTTTGCTGTTCACCAGCCTTCAAAATTTTAAAACAACTTCCTCAAGGTAAGCTTGCACTCTTGCTTTTGTTGTATTAAGCAATGCTGGCTCTTGGATGGGACAATAAATACATTGATGCGACATGCTTATGCCTTCACTCATTTTCGCTGCATAGTTTGCATGTTTGCTGTTTACCAGCCTTCAAAAGTTCAAAACAACTTCCTCAAGGTAAGCTTGCACTCTTGCTTTTGATGTATTAAGCAATGCTGTGCTTTTTTTATTAGTGTTACAGAGTATGACTGTGGTGAGGGCTTTTTTATAAATGAGTGAAATGGAATTCTGCACTTTGCTGTTGGCACAATAAATTCACACAGTACTCGCCTAGTGCAGCCGCCAACTTTTTCTCTGTGCTCAATATGCCTGTCTCCAGGCGCTGAGCCAGGGTTCCACTAACGCAAACAGTTGCTACAGCAACACCTGCCACTGGATGGGGAACACTGTGACCAATGTAGACTCACAGCGACTTCATTGAATAGCAAGCATGCATGCCGGTGATCGCCTCATATGGCTTCACCAGTACATAGCTATGTAAGCCATAGTTTATGGCCCAAAAGTACTGGTAGGCCCCAGGCAATCATTTGGCCACGTTCTGTTGCAATAGGTAAAGCCATTCTACCGTTGCAGAGGAACATTTTCTTCCCCTGTCTGATACTGCACTGCATATACAGAGTATTCATTACATTGTTTTTACCTTCAGCTTCAAACACCCCATATGCGTCCATGGTTGCGGGCGGTCACAGCGATTGCGCGTGAGCCTTGGTTACACCGGTGAATACACGCAGCTGATTAGCAACGTAAAGGGACTGTGTCGGCTGTGTTGTGCTTGCGGGAACAGCCTAGCAGACGACGGTTGCACTGGCGGAATCGTCCTATGCAAGCGGCCTACCCTCACTTGTTTCGCCGCTTTCTCCCACGATCAGGTGCCGGCCCACCCGCTGGTGGACGCTCCCGCAACATTAAAAAAAAAAATCACCGGCTGTGCACACATACTTACTGCTGATAAAAGATTTTTATTTGTCTTCGCCGCTACCGTGCTCGTGTTATAATCGCAAGCGTAGTCATGAACGTGGCTACACTCTTAATCTAGTTCCATATAAGTTCCAGTTAAAAAGGGTGATCCATATATTTTATGTGGATCCGAACGAAAGAATAACTGGAACGAGGCATATAGGTGGATCTTATCTTGAACCGTCAGCTTGTTTTCTTTATGTTCGTGGTTTTTATCTGGAACCGAAGAAATGGGGTCATGCGATGTCGGCGGTTCCGGTTACTGTTCCACTTATGTCACAGTAAACGGTTGGGGAGAGTGCGTTTGTATATTTTTTGCTCGTGTCTTGTTCCACATAACTCGTGCACGGCAGTGAAGTATGCACTCTTTCATGCATCAACTGGAACAATGAACCGCATATATATTAGGTGCTTCTTGACCCAAGATGCACGTGCGCGTTTAATATACACGCACACACCGCACATAAAATTTAATGAACTTCACCGACATCTATGAAACTGCCTTGCAGCAGTTAACTTCATAATACGGCAAAGCTGTAGTTTTAGTGATGTCCTTTGATAGAAAACGAAATCCCACTTTTTTGTCAACGCCGTACAAAGCATTAGAAATGTCGAGAGGAGGATATCTTAATCAACAGAAGAAATTGCAGTAAACCATTTCCAGGTGTTCTGCGGCACCCAAACCGCTTTCGTGAACATCGTATTTTTCTAATTTGAGGCGTCAAGTACAAAATCACCAGTGACTTCAATTTGAGAAGAACCAAACGTCTTCCCTTTGCCCATATGCCGTTCGGGCAAAGCCATAGCTGCTATAGCCCTGAAGAATTCGTGGTGCTTTTGTGAACATCTTCATTACGAAATACTTGTTGAGGCCATTACATTTTATGCATTTGGTTTACAAAGCTTCGCAGAAATGGCAGTTTTTGTTCAACACTCAGTCATCATCTCGCTGTGGTGTAGTACACGCTCAATGGTACTTAGTCCACGTTACTTATGTTGTGATGGGGTACATACATAATGGTAACCGACTGCGTCACATTTCACACCACACACATCATGCTACGCATGCAGTTATATGCTTAGAAGTTAGTTTTTGTATTTTGTCTCGTCCCGGCTAGTAATTTTCACAAGCAAAAACGAAAGCCTCTTTGCAGGAGGAGAATGACACAAAACCCGTAGAACTAAATCTACCCCGCAGCATCTGCCTTACATTCTATATATTTATACTGAAATGGCATTCTTATTTCAAATTATGCATTGCAGTATCGCGAAAATTCGCAGTGTTACCCTAATGTTGTTACTTGCCGTAGTAATTCAAGTTCACCGAATGACCTGCCTTCTCCGGCTGGTCCCCCGTTGCTCTTTTCCTGCACTATTGGTGTTCATGAAGAAAAACTGCTGGAAAACGGGCAGATGTATTATTACTCGCTAATTAGCGAGTAATCACACTGGATTCACTATGCGGAAGTAGTTTTCTATAACGTGGGTATCAAAGAGCGTCGCAGTATATATTATTGGTATTGGAAAGACTTGTCAAGAGAAGGCAGTCAATAAAGAAGCGTCGTTTTGTTTTCACTGCAAAGAACGAAATAAAGCTGTCATCAAAGTTTATGCACACATACCGCACGCGCTCACGGACCGCGGAGAGAAACAACTTTAGCCCAACTAACGTGTTAAATTGGCTAATATCTGAGCACTTTGTTCCAGCCTCAGAGCCGCCGCGTAGACGTCCGCTTAGAGGACTACTCCCGTTTTCCGAAGCAAATATAAGCGATCAAGGGTGCCGAGCTTGTGATCTCTTCCGCGGACTGGTCACTGGCCACGGCGTGCACCGCCAAATGCGCCAAAGGCACGGAGGAAGAAAAAGTTGGCCCAAAACGATTCTACCGCCACTTCAGTGCGGCATGTCGTGCGCATGCGTTGACAGCATGGAGGAAAGAATACAAGGCAGCGCCGCTTGCGTTGATGCATGGTATAGTGGGACGGCAACGGGTACAACGACGATGAGGGAAAAACGGGACTGCGTGAACACTTTTAACGACAGCAGCGCCCCTACGTCTCAACGCTTACGGAAGCTAGTTTTTGTTCGTCCGCATGCAGCGCCACCAGTGGCCTTCTATAGCGGTTTTCTCGATTGCTCGCGTTATGCGCCTGATGTACTAAATGAACTGTCGGTCAGACTGGCGGGAACGGTTACCAGTTTGGTTGTGGCGTGAAACTGCGGATTTTTCATGTCCTCGGGCTGTATTTACTGTTCGACGAAGTGAAGTTTTGCCGGGAGGCGCAAAAAAGGTCAGTGCTGCTTATTTATGTTCTGGTAACGGTTGTTGTTCTTTGACTTGTTCATCACTGCGTCCGATAAACGTGCCGCTCCGCTGCCTGTTCGATGCGAGGAACGTTTGCGGCCGTTATTCACTTAAGCTTGTGTGTTTGTGGGTCGGAGTCGGCTTTAAATTTCTGACTGCGTACGTTAGCTAGTGCTATTTAGAAAGTGGCTGGTGCGCGCATTTCTCGAGTCTGCATGTCCCCTTATGGTGTGGTGTTGCTTAGTTGTATATGGACGGTTGCTGTACCTGTCAGCGGTACTGAATCTTCTCGGGTTAGTCGCACGCTACACTGCACCACATGTTTGTCGGAGCGTCTTCCGTGTTAATTGCGTTGTGTTGGTCTTCTGAGAGCCATAAATTTACTGTGCTAATCACGCTATTCCGCCTAATGTTGATGTGCGTTCAAGGAGTTGGCGGCAGCACTGCTTACGTTTATCTGTGCTGTGTGTGTAGTTGTTCCTTGTTTCTTCCAATGCCTTCGATGAATTCAGATGGTTTATTTACACTAGTCAACGTCAGTTGGCTCCCTGACATGTAGTGAAATGCAAGGGAACGTGGTTGTCTGAGCAGTAGCGTAGTAACAAAACGTTCCTTTTGTGGAGGGGAAGGCAGGTGGAAACACGCAGAAAGTGTGGTGCCGTTTCTATGCTGTTAATGTCAGTGGTAACCTGAGACCTCAGAATAATTACCCATAAAACTCACGTGTGGACTATTAGAGGTTTTAACGTCACAAAGTAAGTTTAAAAATAATCCATTCGTGCCATTTTATGCTATCAATGTCAGTGGCAGCTCGAGAGTTGGAATAATTTTCAAAACGCTCGGGTGCAAAGTTGTTGCATCATGAAGTGTACGAAACATTAATCCATTTCTGTTCTCCTTTGAACGTAGAAATTATACTGCAAAAGCAGATTGCTACATTCTGTATTCATACTCTATGACCTGTTCAGAAAGAGTATATGGCTGACTGTGGAGACATTTGGCCCTCCACTGATAGGTTGTGACAAATGTTTTTGTTCCTCTGCAAAAAAAAATGAAAACAAATTATTTCCTTTATTTACATGCTCCTGCGAAGTCATGGCTGTGGCATTCACTGTCTGAAGACATCTTTGGCATGCGGAAGGGTCGTCGGGGAGAGCGTGGCGGATTATGAATGCACTGTGGAGCTCATAAGCCACAAAAGAGTACTTTTTGAGTTGTGCATATTGTGCAGATATTCACCAGTTCGCATAGACCAAGGACAAGTGAGCTTAAAGTATGTTCAAATATTTTCATATCTCAAATTGTTTAGCAAGAAAAGATTACCAGGGCTTCCGCTGTAAAAAAGACATTATACTTTCGTGGAACGAATCAGACATTGTTCAATATTTTCTCGTGCTCCCTGGGTAAAGCAAGGCATAAATTATTCTCTGATATTTTTGTACTGTATTTTCTAGGCAATAGGTAGACCTAAAACAGTGTTACAAGGAATGCATATGGCCATTTTAATTGTATTTGGACCCCTTCTTGGAAGTGTATCATCAGAAGGCAACACATTAAAGCTCTTGCACGGGATGAAATCATTGCATTCTACAAGTAAGTACGCACTGCATTTGTGGGTCTTTCATGGCGCGTTTTTAGGTAGTTTCTTTATAACTAATGGTTTGAAACTTCTTTTCAGTGAGAGCTTGGCCTGTGGCTCAAGGTGACAGTAGGAGCTTTTCGGAACACGTTAGCAAAACTTTCCTGGAAGTGCACTTTGAGACGACCCTGGCAGAAACACCCGAGTCTTAATTTTGGTTGGGTAAGCTGACATTTTGTTTTTGCGAGACCCAATTTCTGGGTCTGTTCGTCCTAATAAAATCGCAGAGTTAAGAAGTTATCGTGAACGCCAATATTTGCCATTGTGTTCACAATCCGCCTATTACGGATGCTCCAACAGTGGCCAAAAAACCACTATTTTGTATTTTAGTTTTGTAAATATTTAGCTTTTACACCTTGAGAGTTGTTGTCGTGATTTGCCAGCACCACGGACACGCCCAACGTGATTGCTGCTACATCAATACGGTGGCAACTGACGATTTAAATTTCCCGCTTTTAATACCCCCGTAGCACCAATAATACTCCCAAATACAGGCGTAGCATGAGAAATGCTTGCATTGGATTTTGACAGCTGGTTAAATAAGGGGTAATTTTTAAGAGAATTGTTTCGAGCACGGAAAGTGACGTCTGCAAGAAAATATGCTATAGTTGCGATTTATAAGAAAATTGTGCAACAACCTTGTTCAGCATTAGTCAGCTCAACTTCTGCCTCATACCACTACGAACCATGGAGGTAATACATATCGAGAGGGAAATATTTCAGGTGGAACTAATTCCACAAAAAAAGTTTTTACCACAGTGCGATATTTATGATTTCCTATGACTGGCCATTTATTTCTTTGTGGTAGAAACATCGTTTAGCTGTAAGTTATAATAAGCCAGTTATCTACAGCATTCTATGGAGCACATTATACAGTACAGAGAACATTTTTTGCAGAGAGAAGGTGTGTAAAATGTAATGCCGAAAGGTGATTATAGTAATTATTATTTGATTAATAAACGAAACCTCTCAAGGATGAAAAACAACCTTATATTCAGGATACCGAGACAGCAGAGTTGGATACTTTCCAGAATCAGGGCAATTTCATTTATTGTCTGTGGTGATATTGTTTAGCGCACTTTCACCTTTAGCAGCACTCCCAGAAAAAACCCAAGAAATCACTGATTTTAAATCAATTACTGTGTTATGAAAGGGACTAAGCAACTCACTCATTTAAAGCAACCATGTAACAAAATTTTCTTGTTTCCTTGAAGGTACATGGGGTGAGCAGTAGGTCTTCTCGAGGCCCGGTTATTCTGAGAGAAGGGACTGGCGGCATCAATATTGCCCGCAAGAAACACATCACGGATTCGCCGCCTGCATTGTCACTTCGGGATGTGGTCAGCCTCTTCGCCGCATATGTCATCTTTTTCATCGTGTCATCATGTTCATATGGTTGTGTGCCTTTGGAGAGTTCTTGGGACTTTTGCAGGGAGTTCTTGGAAAGCATGAGAAGTTCGGCAGTGGCCTGGTGTCATTTAAGTTGGAGTCTCTGTTGAAATACTTGAAGTGTTCAGCTCTACTTAGGATTTTAAATTATTGGTAGAGGTTAAAGTATCTCTTGAAAGGCATGAAGTAGGTCAGATGAAAGGCATGAAGGGGGTGAAATCAGATGAAGAGGTTTAAGTTACTGGCACATGCAAGTTTCATGTCAACTGAACACTGAAGTCGTGCCTAATTTTTCATCATTGGCACAATGCGCAGGTTGCCTTTGAATCTATAGTGGGTGTTAATGTAGTTCATGGCACCGCATTTTAACGTCCTTATTATTCAAGTGTAGCTCATGAGATTTTTTTTCATGGCAGTGCTGCTGCTGATGCAAAAGTAACAGTGATTATTTACGCAGATGGCTTCCGCCTTCATTGATAAATTTTAGTACCGGATGTGAGCTGACACCCATGACCTAGAAGAATTGAAAATGTGCGTATTTAGCTTGAACAAGTTTTCTTCTTTGAACAAAGCTGCATTTCTTGCTTGGAAGAAGCAGGGCTTTGGTCACAATCACACTGATAGCAAGACGGGAGGGTTTTTATAGCACGCAACTGTTAATTTTACCTAAAGTAAAATGTTGAGGCTGGAAAAAATGCTTTCAAGTCTGCTTTGTAAAACTGGTCACCTGTATGATTCAACGCTGGCTTGTTTGATTCTTAAGAATGTCTGACTTGTTCCCGCTTGAATTGATGACGTATATAATGAGTCTGCTTGTTAAATTTTAATATGTGTAACATGCTTCCAGCTACCTGGTTTGCAAAATTATATAAGATTCACGCTGGCTTTTGTGAGATTTCTTGGGATGAATTATTTTAAACAACTACAAATTATTTGGGCAAGTAACGTGCCTTAAGTCAGGCCTTTTCAGGACGCTCATAAAGTCTATTTTGCCTACAAATAGCTTGATGTTACACTTACGTCTGGTGTCAGGAAACTACTATCTTTAATAATCATGTTTTATTGGTGGCATACTGCCACATGTGACCTCTCATGTCAAAATGTTTTATCGTTAATCTTGGCTGGAGCGTTGTTTTCCTAAACTCTTGCACTGCGCTGTTGTAGGTTTGTGATAATACAACCGTGTATGGCTTGTTTTTAGGCCTTTCCCTACAATTTAATAGCAAACTGCATTTTCCCAAACAGTTCTGCACAATGAGTCATTCCGCCTTTGAATTACCTTGGTTTATCTTATAAGACAACATATTTGATGCTCACTGTTGTATAATGTCTGTGTCAGTGCCGCGCAGACGCACACGTCTATTTATTTGTGAAGCAGTTGCCCCTAATACTGTCTGTATTAAATGTTTTTGAGTAAAGGTGAATATGGGAAAATGCCACTTGAAGCCTAGTGTTTTCGTTATGGTATTTATTCCTTGTACGTTGATCATTTTCTGTGCAATTTAAAATAGACAGCTATTCAAATCTGAAATGTATCATACTAACACCCAATAAAGTTGTATCGTATGTTGAAAAGCAGTGTATGAGTCATAATAGTTGGTTTCGTGCGTATTTTAATGGAAGTATATTGTTTCTTTTACATGCAGCTGGAACCCAAGACAGGATTATGCGGGTGAAGCCAAAGACTGTGTGCCGCTCTAGGTGCCTCAGACCAACTTTTATATAGAACTGTGCTCCGATAGGCAACTGTTGGGAACTGTCAGGGACCACACTGCTGCGGTGGTTTCCGCTTTCCAATTGTTGGTATCACTGCGGGTCATATATCAAGGCTGTGTTAAAATGGTGCTTGCGGTTTCCTGGTGATACCAATGCATCCGCCAGCCTGGCATATGACCTCGGTGTATACCGACAGGAAAGCAGAAATATTGGAAAAGTGGAGTCCCATAGACAGCTTCCCAATGTCTATAGGAACACCGTTTTATATAAACAGCTGGCCTGAAGGTACCTGGAACAGCGCACCGGATAAATCCCATAATCATTTTACATGGATCAATGTTCCAGTAACTTAAACTACCCTTTTATTTGGAACAGTGATCCGCATACTTTTATTTGGAACACCGATCCACATAATTTAGTTGCAAAAATATGTGGGACACTGTTCCACTTAATTTTCAGGATATGTGGAACACGGTTCCAAATATATAACTGGAACTTTTTTGCAAAAAAGTTCCAGTTACTAAGTGGATCTTACGTGGAACCAGATTAAGAGTGTAGGATGGAACGCACTACCCGGCGCGGAGTGCTTCCCGTATCCATTAATTCATTCCAGCCGTGCAGTATTTGAGCACTGCAGCCGCTGGAATCGAACGCCAACAGCAATTCTGCCCCGGAATGACCTACCGACGCTTTCGACGCCGAAACCGAAACTGACGGAGCGGAAAAGTACGAAGCCTAGTACATATAACAATCGTCAAGCCTCAAGTTAAGCCAAGTTCGAAAATCACGAGTCTACGTCACACAATCAGCTCCATGGGGGTTGAACGATTGCAGCGCCAGTGTCCCCTCTAGTTTCATTAGTATGAAACTCTATGGCCTGTGGAACCAGCTTAGCTCTGGGGTGATTGGTGACGCTGCCCCGGAGCCGCTCGATAAATATGCATGTGTCACATAATGCGTGTACTGTGTGTGTGTCATTGTGAAGCAGCAGTAATCACGATAATCAAGCTAGTCCTATAGACAACCAGGAAAGCTAAGAATAACCAGCTGAACCTTATAACTCACGCTATAGCCGAGCTAAGCCACTGCTAATTTTTTTTATGCTAGCTTGTAGCGGTGTTAGTTATAAAGAGTGATTTACACCCTCACATGATTTTGTAGTGTAGATATACCTGCACTGATAATAGCCACAGGCCCGTATACACACAGATGGCATTGTGCACTATAGCAAAGAATGGACATGTGCGTGTCATTGAATTATCTTGGTAGGCGTTTGTTTCCGCGGGGCAGTTGCATCAAAAACGTTGTGTTCTCCGACGATATGTCGGAGCCGGAGATACCAGCACAGGCCGAAAAATCTCTTCCGGTCCCCCTGCAGCGGCTCCGGCGGCGGCGGCCGCCGCTTCCTTCCGGAAGTGCGCGGAAGTGGCGCATTTCCAAAAACAAACCGTCGAGGAAACACAATGGCACGCGCGTAAGCCGCCAACGAGGAATAACCCCGAACAGGGACACATAAGAGAGCAAAACAAGAAACGGAGAAACCAAGCAAGCGAGCTAGAGCAACAAAAAAGCCAGTCGTACGCACGCGCTAAGCCTATTCTCAAGTCCGACCATCTCGGTCCGTTGCGAGTTTGGGAAGGAGGGGGGTGGTTGCCGGGCGGGGAGGAAGGTGTTCGCGCTGTCTGTGTTTGTGTGCTCGGCTATGCGAGGAAACCCAGAAATCCGCTGATCCGTACACAAAGGGAGTCTCGGTGGTAGCGAGGCGTATTTCTTGAGTACACGTCCGACTGTGAGGTAAGTGTGTGCATATGGTGTATACCTCGGCGGCGGACACTGTCGGCGCTACGCTTGGCTGGCGTCCTCCCACGGCGATGCTGCTGCTGCCGCTTTCGCTCGCCCAGCCGACGGAGGAAGTGTTTTCTTCCTCTTTTCTTTTTGCTCCTTCTTCTTCTTCTTCTGTTCCGGTTCTTGTTATTCCTGCTGTTGTCTCGTTTTTCTTCGTCTTTCGAAGAAATGAGCGCCTCATTTGCGATATCATACGGTAAATCCGGTAACATTGCCTCACAGAGACACGTAATTGAGAATCGTCGTTTTTATAAGTTTATTTCATAGACTTAGTGGGTGGGAGGCGAGGTGGGGTTAACTCCATTTGCATCACAGACGTGCAGTCCGGTAAGCCACAGTGGGAAGGACCTTGGAACCAGCGATGCTAGTATGCACCTTGTTGCAAATCCAAGCTTGCAACCATCATATTGTTCCTTTGTATAGGTCCGGGGTTCTAGTGCCTTGTACGATTAAAGGCATCCCTCCCTCCCCCTGCGTTCCAGGGTATACATATATGTTCATCATAAATGGGAAAGTCCGGATGGAGTCGTGGCATCGGAGCATGTTAGTGACTAGAGAAGACCAAATAAAACGGCGTAATGGGCAGATCACATATCATCGCACAGCCAACGGGATGGAACACAAATATTTGTCATACGTAGCAGTGCCGTATAGCCAGAACTATTTTTCGGGGGGTATTGTACCCTGTCGGTAAAAAAATTTACGAAAGGTAGTCTTCGCCCAGATGATATCTTATTTTCGTTTTCTGATTTTATTCTCGTTTTTGCATTTAAATTAATAGATGAAATGGGTTGCGCCACTTTTAAAATTTCGGGGAGTGTTTTCCCCGGCTACGCCTTTGCATAATAATGTGATTGCTAACAACAAGAAAAGCCAAGGAAGAAATTGGGCTGCCAGGTGTTTTGGGGTCTTCTGAGGCAGAGAGTTTCATACTAATACACGTACACTGGAGGGAAATGTGGCGCTGCAGTCACGGGCCGTCGTGGGCGCCGCCATTGCAGCTAGCGACGTTCCTCGCCTACTTGGATTGGCTATAGCCATTTGTCTTCGTTTTGTCTCGAAGCCAAAATCAACAAAAAAGGGTAACATCTTTTTTGTTCATCTTGCATGAAGCTTCCAAATAATCACTGACAAATAATTTTTTTGGAGCTTCAACTTTATAACAACAAAACAAATTTCATTAATCTTCTGCAGTAATATTGTTGCTTTTCTGCATCCAGAGGCAACTTTTCAGCCTGTTCATGAGCCATACCAAGGACAAGTGCAACGTGCCTGCCCGGTACATGACGTAAGGCTCTCTGAAGCGCGGATGGCTTAGACAGGGGAGCCAGATTTCCCTCTGGTATAACTATGTTCTGAGTGTCCTGGCATATGCCAGGACCTCCCGGAAGAATGAGAGGTGTACGTGTGGTGGCTGGGCTGACGTCCGCTAAAAATGTACGTGCCGCATAGCGGATGGTGGGTTCGCTTCAATATTACCATAAGAAGTCAGAATTACAAGGTTCAAGCATGCGTTGTATTGGCTGCGTATACATATGGTTGGCTCAAGCTTAATCTGCTTTCAGGGGTCAAGGCATGCATGCACGAGCGGATACTGTCATGACGTCTGGGGACGAGAGAAATTGCAAACCTTATTGTGTAACGTCCTCTGTGGTCCACGCCGAGCTTAGTTTAGATAGCGGAGAGAAAGATTATGAATACGACATGCCATAAGCTATGGAATGGTTTTCGTAACGAAATTCAAGTATTAAGACCTTGTTATTGATTTCCCCTTATATTAGCTAAGTGTAACTGCAATGCCGATTTTAAAGGGACCCTGCAACACTTTCGATAAGCGCTTTCACTCTTTCCTGCGCGTCTGGAACCACGGCGAAAGCTATAGTTATCCCCAGCACAGAGCGGCACTGCGTGATTTGCTCGTCGCACCAGATACGCCCTCCATTTCTTCTCTGTTTTGTGGCTTTATTTTTAAAGTTGTTATCGAAAAGCGTTCATTACTGCAACTGAAGGAAAACCGGCCAACAGCAGCTACATGGCCTCAAAGACGTAATTCGAGCCTTCGAAGAACGTCAAGACCGGGAAAGAGAGAAACAGTTTTTGAACGAGTTTAAAAGTTATCTGCATAGAGCAGTAACTTTTGGCTGAGTTACTTTGCGACACCCTAATCTAAGTACTGGGTGTGTTGGGTGACTACGTTCTGCAAGCATTTATGATTTCAAAAACAGTTGAAAAAAGTATTTCAAGTTTCTTTTGAAACAAGCTTTGAACAGTTAGGGTCGATTAATATTGGCCGCGTGTCTCCTTCCTTCACTGTTAATGTCGTTTAAACTAGAGGCTCTGCTAACGCCCCTGTCACGTGACACCCTATCCTCTCTCTCATTTCCTTCCTTTCCCTCATACCATTCACCTTCCCTCTCGCTCCTAAGACGAATGAAGTCAAGGCTTCCTCAATTCAGTTCAATTTTCCTGCTTTCACACTGTTAGTTCCATGAGCTGGAACCTTCTCTTTCTGTTGGGCTGGGGACTGAGCTCGAACCGACATCTTTCGTTCTTTTTTTTTTCTTTCCTTTCATCTCGAATCTCTTCGACGCCGTTTGAACGCTTTGTTTACTGTTGAATTTGCTGTTGTAAAAACCAATGAAACGGGTATTCTTGAATAAAAGAACACTGGTACGCTCTTTTATGTACTTGTACTTTGCTCCAATGTGCCTGAGCTTCCCTTTGCATTTAATAATGTGTACATGCATGGGCCATGCCACTATAGAACAGTGTTGACTATGGTACACATACACATACTACACATACACATAGTACTACTACACATACATTCTTTCGCCTGTTTTTTGACAGACAGACAGACAGACAGACAGACAGACAGACAGACAGACAGACAGACAGACAGACAGACAGACATTTCCTTTTGAAAGAGACCCTACAACACTTTTTTCAACTTTTTTAAAAAATCTTAAATGCTTGCAGTACGTAGTCACTCAGCACACCCAGTACTTAGATTAGGGGGTCGCAAAGTACCTCAGCCAAAAAATTACTGCTCTACGCCCATCAGGTAACTTGGAAACTTGCTCAAAAGATTTTTCTCTCTTTCCCGATCTTGACATCCTTCGACGGCCCGAATTACGTCACAGAGGCCACGTAGCGGCTGTTGGCCGGTTTTTCTTCAGTTGCAGCAATGAACGCTTTTCGATAGCAACTTTAAAAATAAAGCCACAAAAGAAAAAAGCAGTAACGGAAGGCGCATCTGGGGCGACGAGCAAATCACGCACAGCCCCTCCGTGCTCACGATAACTGTAGCTTTCGCAGAGCTTCCAGACGCGAAGGAAAGAGTGAAAGCGCTTATCGAAAGCGTTGCAGGGCCCCTTTAAGCAGGCCAAGAAAGAGTATCGTGTGTAAAAGGAGAACTTATGAAAGAAGGGTTAGTGACCGGCCGCTGTGATGTAAAGTGCCGCTCTGATGTAAAAGGTCTAGTCTGAGTGATTAGCGGCGACCGACAGATGCTATCGCCAACTTCAATAAGCATGATTGCGCACAATATTGGTGCTTTTCCGTTTGACTGCACCATTTGAATGCTCGAGTTCAAGCACTCGCTAAGGCTGCGTTCGGTTCCTTCGCAATGCGGTCACTACTGACCCGTTTCAAGAAGGAAATATGAAACTTCGGCAATATTTGGATCTCCTTTTGTAGAGAGGGACAACGTTTTTCTTGGGCTCAAGAGAGTTAAAGAGGCGTAAAAATAAAATGCGTGTTTAGTTCATTATAAAACTGCTTTTTCCTGATAACAATGGCCCCAATTTTATCGCGAACTCCAAATGAATAAGCCAGATATTAACGGAAACATGCGAAACAGCGACGAGTCTCCAACCACTTTTCGTGGATTTCTGTCACAAAATCGAGTTCATGCGACTGGCGGTCGCCGAGCTAACGCCACCTAGAAACTTAACTGGGCTACTGTTATGAGGCCTCTATGTCTGCTTGATCACATCACTTGAATGCGAGCGAGTAGTTAGCTCTCTCGTAGCTGTACGTTTAGTTTTGGCCCTTATTACGTCACTCCTTCCCATATTACGTCACGGCGGCGCGAAATTTTGAAGTTTCTCAATATTCTTTTTTTTTTTTCCAGGTGAAAAAAAAAGACGCCTTTCGTGGCTGAAATGGAGCTGAGTTACCAAAGTCTAGTTCTTTGAAACTGAACCAATGTATTTTGCCTTCATGTTTTTATGTCTCTTTTAAATGACACGTTTTCAAAGGGTACGTCTTTAAAAAAAAGTGTCGGTCTATGTGTTTTTGAGGTGCTTTTACGCCTGAGACCTTTTAACTCACGGTTGATCAATGCCGGTAGTATGACGTCACCGGGGTGGCTCGTCTCGGCTTAGAAAGGATTCCACGCGACAGCCACCGCCTGCGGTGTCCTTGTTGTGCGGATGGCGACGCAGACGGCAAAGCGGACGAAGCGGATTCGGCGCGGGCGCCAAGAGCGAAATGAAAGGAATAAAAAAGAAATTCAAGAGACAGGACGTCGCGGCGGTCGTCGTCGTTGTTCAAAGACAATGGAACGCCGGTAACTCGGGGGCGATGGCGACGATACCGCAAGCGGGGAACACGCAGCGCCGAGAGAGACCGACTGGCTGCTGGGGCTCGCATGCAGGAAACTTGGAGGCCACGCGGTAGACGGCTCGTCGAGGCTGCAGATGGGGAAGATTCACGTTATAAAAGAGAGCTTGCGGCTCGAAGTGGCCCCCAAGTTAAGAGGCATGGATAGAACAAGTGAGCAAAAAAGACAGGACTAATCATTTCGGAAAAAAATTGATGAGAACGTTGATTATAACATGGTCACAAATATATAGGGAAAAGGAGGCAAAAAAATTAGCAGTGGCTTAGCTCGGGTATGCCAGGATATAAGTAGCGTGAGCTAAGGTTCAGCTGGTTATTCTTAGGTTTCCTGGTTGTCTAAGATTAGCTGATTATCATGCTTACTGCTGCTAAAACTATTTCAAACCAAATCCAATCCAATACAATCCATTTTAATCCAGTCCAATACAGTCCAGTCCAGTCCAGTTCAGTCCAGTCGCGGCGGCGGCGGCAGCTCCGGCGCTCCAGCTCCGGCACGCCGTGAGACGTCGCTGCTTCTCGCGCATGCGCAGCACGGCCACGCGAAACTGCTCAACCTCGGCCAGTGTAGCCCACGCTACAGGGTCAAAGCCCCTTTCATCTAACGAGAAAGATGGCTGAAACGCGAAGTTCTCGCTGCGCGGAATTAACTAAGCGGGCGTTAGCGGTGGATTCGTTTGAATTAGATCTATTTAGAAATGAAAGACAAATGGGAAAGGAAAGCCAAAGTAAAAATCCAAACTGCTTTGACCGTGTCCGAATGGCGTCTTCGGATACACGTCGGCTTCGTAACGCGAGGAACGCAGGTTCGCTTCCGGCCACGGGAATCGTTTCTTTCTTGTTTCACTATAATGATCATGACCTCCCACTGTATAAAGTTGGCTTTCCCGCAGTGCGTTTTGGTTGCGACACCGTCATCAGTGAGATCAAAAAAAAAAAACTCGATTTAAAGGAACGACAGGAACGTTCATCATATACAACAGCGTAACACTTGGCTATACCTGTACTGGAGAACGGGACAGGGAATAGAAAAGCTTGGCACGTGCTACTAAGGGGTGTTTCCAGCAATGCATTTGTGTTAAGTAAATAAGCCCGCTTTAAGGGGCCC
Source organism: Haemaphysalis longicornis (assembly GCF_048455015.1). NCBI lineage: Eukaryota > Metazoa > Arthropoda > Arachnida > Ixodida > Ixodidae > Haemaphysalis > Haemaphysalis longicornis. Next base: position 53,836,079 of record NW_027526407.1, read on the forward strand.
CAGTCTACGTCTTGGTCTCTGAATAGATGGCTTTCCCGCAATGTTCGCTACAGTGAAGCCTATGAACAAAAAAAAAAAGTTGAGTTCCTGCCTGCTTGCGACGCCACAAACACATCGACACTTTCTCTAGCGTGGAGTTGCATTCACAAGTGCCTACTCCTATTTGATTGGAATGGCAGCCAGTGAGGCGTGCGAAGTATGTGACACACCAGAGACCATACGACATGTCCTATGCGAGTGTCCACGTTTTTCGTCGAAAAGAAGCCAACGCTCTCCAACTCTGCCGAAGCTAGACTCTCGGAGCCCGTTCTCCGAGGAGAAATTGCTGGGCCACTGGCCTTCTCCGTCATCTACGCATAACGTTACAAAAGCGCTCCTGTGTTTTCTAAAAACGACGTCCTTGCACAGAAGACTGCAGCACAAAAGACTACCCTCTATGAACTTACTGAACTTTTTTGTCTATTGTGTCCTACCGTTGGGCACACCACTTTACGCTCTGTGCGTAGCGTACCTTTCTCCTTCATTTTCTGTTTTCTTGTTTTTCCTCGTGGTTCCCCTTTCCCACGTGTATGATAGCATACTAGGCCGTAGCCTGATTAACATTCCTGCCTTTCCTTTACCTTCACTCTCTCTCTCTCTCTCTCTCTCTCTCTCTCTCTCTCTCTCTCTCTCTCTCTCTCTCTCTCTCTCTCTCTCTCGAAACTTAGCGACACAATTCAGCGAGAAATAATGCTCACGCATTCGCTCATCACTAGAGAAAGCTTAGACACCTCCGCAGTATTTCTTAAAGGCGCAAGCCTGAAGGTCCACATTCTGCACAAAACCGCCGTTGTTGTAGTTGTTGTATAGTGAAAAAAAAAAAGGCCGCCGCTGTGAACAGTTAATACAAACAAATTTAATTTCGCATGGGGCTGTAACCCCGGTCACCACAGTGCAATCCCAGTGCAATCTCAAGTTGGCAGCGGTCGAACAAAAGTTGAAGCTGTGCGTACCGCATGACACGCCAACGGGACAGCACGTGAGTAAAACAGGTGCACTACAGTCCAGCAGAGCTCTGATTGTGCATGTATCACCACAATGACTGACTGGATATTTCGCGTCGTAAGGAGGAGAAAGAGACGCAAATACGATGTGACATTAAAGAAGTGGTTACTAAGTATCGCCAGGCTTCCACTTTCAATACACGCAAGAAGAACTACTTGCCACGAGAAGGAATACCGTATTTTCGCACGTATAACCACCATACCTCGGCAAAGTTGGCGCGGCTCACTCAAACTCACTCACAATTTTTTTTTTCGAATCACCACTCACTCAAACTCAGACTCAATGCTGAGCAGCACATCTGCGCTCACTCAAACTCAAAATGTACTCAGAACTCAAAATGTACTCAAACTCAAAATGTAATCAAACTCAAAATGTACTCAAATTCAAAATGTACTCAAACTCAATTTGGACTCAAAACTCAAAATGTACTGAAAACTCAAAATGTACTCAAACTCAAAGTGTACTCAAACTCAAAATGGACTCAAAACTCAAAATGTATTCAAACTCAAAATGAACTCAAAACTCAAAATGGACTCAAAACTCAAAATGTACTCAAACTCAAAATGAACTCAAAACTCAAAATGGACTCAAAACTCAAAATGTACTCAAACTCAGAGTGAACTCAATACTCAAAATGTACTCAAACCTCAAAATGTGCTCAAACTCAAAATGTACTCAAAACTCCAAATGTACTCAAAACTCAAAATGTACTCAAACTCAAAATGGACTCAAAACTCAAAATGTACTCAAAACTCAAAATGAACTCAGAACTCAAAATGGGCTGAGAACTCAAAATGAATTCAGAACTCACATGGCCTCACAGAGATTGAGACAGTCAGAGAGTGAGAGTGAGAGTTTGAGAGTGTGAGATTGAGAGTGTGAGAGTGAGAGTGAGAGTGAGAGTGTGAGTGTGAGTGTGAGTGAGAGTGTGAGTGTGACTGAGTGAGAGTGAGAGTGTGAGTGTGACTGAGTGAGAGTGAGAGTGCGAGTGTGAGTGAGTGAGAGTGGGAGTGGGAGTGAGAGTGAGAGTGGGAGTGGGAGTGAGTGTGAGTGAGAGTGAGAGTGTGAGTGTGAGTGAGAATGAGAGTGTGAGTGAGAGTGAGAGTGAGAGTGAGATTGTGATTGTGATTGTGAGTGAGAGTGAGAGTGAGAGTGACAGTGTGAGTGTGAGTGTGAGTGTGAGTGAGAGTGAGAGTGTGAGTGTGAGTGTGAGTGAGCGTGAGAGTGAGAGTGAGAGTGTGAGTGAGAGTGTGAGTGAGAGTGAGAGGAGTGTGAGTGAGAGTGAGAGTGCGAGTGCGAGTGAGTGAGAGTGCGAGTAGTGCGAGTGCGAGTGCGAGTGAGAGTGAGAGTGAGTGTGAGTGAGAGTGTGAGTGTGAGTGTGAGTGTGAGTGAGAGTGAGAGTGAGAGTGAGTGTGAGTGTGAGTGTGAGTGTGAGTGAGAGTGTGAGTGTGAGTGTGAGTGAGAGTGAGAGTGAGAGTGTGAGTGTGAGTGTGAGTGTGAGTGAGAGTGTGAGTGAGAGTGTGTACCTTTTGCTGTATACCTTTTGCGATATCCTCATAATTATAACCAGAAAGCATTTTCACATTTGTCCCACGTGACCCCCTCGACGAGACCTTTAATTTGATACCCCACACACCCTAGCAGGGTCATATGGAATTCATACCAGTCAAACTAACCATGACTCATGACTGTAACCAGGACGCATTATTTAGGTGTCCGACATGATTCCCCTAACTGGAACCTTCAATTTGACGCCCCACATGCTTCAGCGGCCTCACCTTGAATTTAACCCCATCTATGACTCATAATGACCATCTCATGATTCGAACTACGAAGCCTTTTTTTTATTTGTACCACGTGATTCCCCTCTTCAAGACTGTAAATTTGATACCCTACACTCCCTAGCGGGGTCACTTCGAATTTTACCCCAATATAAGACTCGCCATGACAATCTAATGGTTATAACCAGGAAGCATTTTTGTATTTCTCCCACGTGATTCGGCTCATCAAGACCATTGATTTGATACCCATCACATCCTAGCGGAACCAATTTGAACGTTAAACCAATCAATGACTAACCATGACTATCTCATGATATAGCCCTACCACATTTTTGTCCCACGTGATTTTCCTTATCGGAACCTTCAATTTGATACCCCGGACACCCAGTGGCATCATTGTGAATTTTAACCTAATTTATGACCCATTTTGACTATGTCATGATAATAATCAGGAAGCACGTGATTACCCTCATCGAGACCTTTAATTTGATACGCCCTAGCGTCATGAACCTGAATTTTAACCGAATCTTTGATTTACCATGACTACGTCATGATATATCCATATCTCATGTTCATCCCGAATGATTCCCCACATCGAGACCTTGAATTTGATTCCTCACATGCCCTCGCAGCGTCATTTTGAATTTTAACCCAATCTATGACTCATTATGACTGCCTGATGACTACAATCAGGAAGCATTTTTTTTATTTACCCCGCGTGATTCCGTTAATCCGGACCTTTCATTTGATACCTTACACGCCTTAGCCTCATCAGTTTCACTTTTCACCCAATCTAATGTGGTCATTATTCTGTCTTAAGGGGCGCTGCCCAGTCAATTCAGCTAATTCATTTGAAACAGTAGAAAGGACAGCCACCGCCCCCATTTCCCCCCGGCTCTCACCTCTTCCTTTGTGACCCCTAGTATATCAAGCCGTTAACAGTAGCAGGCGAAAAACCAGCACGCCAGCGCCGCCGTGTGCTTTCCCACCACCCTTTCCCACGCTCTTAGTGGATCCGTCAGGAGGAAAAGTTAAGACAACCCTTTTTTATGACCTCACCAGTCAATTATCACTGACGCGCCCAGCCGCGAAAATTAGGTATACAGCAAGTGCTTATGGCCATAAAAATTCAACAAAAAACTAAAAAAAATCAGACACCACCTCCCTCCCAACCGATCATGCAGATCGCGATTGGTGCCATACCCGCAGGTAACTTGAATTCCGAGCCCACAGTGACGCATGAAACTTAACAGCCAACCATAGCTGCCTGCTAGGCTACTCATATGTACTCAAACTCCAAATGGACTTAAAACTCCTATTTACTCAGAACTCAAAATGTACTCAAAACTCAATATGTAATCAAACTCAAAATGTGCTCAAACTCAAAATGTACTCAGAACTCAAAATGGACTCAAACTCAAAATGGACTCAAACTCAAAATGTACTCAGAACTCAAAATGAGCTCAAACTCAAATTGTACTCAGAACTCAAAATGAACTCAAACTCAAAATGGACTCAAACTCAAAATGTACTCAGAACTCAAAATGGACTCAAACTCAAAGTGTACTCAGAACTCAAAATGGACTCAAACTCAAAATGTACTCAGAACTCAAAATGGACTCAAACTCAAAATGTACTCAGAACTCAAAATGGACTCAAACTCAATCGGACTCAAACTCAGTCGTGATCACTCGGCTCAAACTCACTCAAGCTCAAACTCACCATGCCACACTAGCCTCGCGCTCACTCAAACTCAAACTCACGCGTGAGTTTGAGTCCAAATGAGTCTGAGTGAGTGGACTCATGAGTGAGTTTGCCGACCTCTGATAACCACTCCTGCATATAATCCGCACTCCCACTTCCAGCCCGCCGGAAAAGAAAAAAAAAATCCTCGCGTATTGCCCGCGCATTTGATACCGGAAAGGCTGCATCAAAAAGTGTGTATTTAGAAAAAGTGTGTATTTAGAAAGGAGAATACACCGACTGCAAGTCGAAAGTCACAATTCGCTCAGTGTCACTGATCTCGCTAGAGCTATGGAAGGTTTAGTCAGTGTTACTGCGCAGGAGCTTCACGGCACAACGCGCATTGCCGTGAAGCTGCACTGAAGGAAAAACCCCGCGTATTATCCGCACCCCTAATTTGCCGCTGGCACGGCAAATTTTGCATTTTTTGCATTTTTGGCACGGGTTATACTCGTGAAAATGCGGTAAATATTTATTTGAGCAACGAGGACATTGAGACGGGGATGTGGTCATTCTCCCATGTCCAGGGGGCCGCGAGCTTGCATGCGCCGAATCCAAGGCTCGTTGGTCCGCGGCTTCTCGAAGCTGTGGTACCGAGCTGGTCAGCGCAGACTCCCACTGCTCAAGGGATTGGTTCTTAATGGGGTTGATGTTACGTGGGCCGGAGAATACGAGATCATACGTACCGAGGAATATTTTTTTGACCGGACTGAGAGACTACTCCAGACAGAATTAAAAAAAAATTAAAGACGTTTCATTCAACGTGAAAGCTACTGGAAGTGCAGCGCAGTGATTCGTCATAATGGGCTGTAGCGTCACCATCCGCTCCCTGCTACCACCCAGTGCAATTCAAATTTCACGCCTTCGCAGTGGTCGCGCGCCCCCTGCCTGAAACTGCGCCAGCGGGTGTTCTGTTCTTTATGTGCGTACTTTTCCCCCCGCACGTGCCTGCGGTCACTGCCACTTTTTTTTCGCTCACTATCGTAAAAACCAACCCAACGAACCCGGGCGGTGCCGGTTAACTACGTACATTTTGCCGCAAATGTACCTGCAGTTTTCTTTGCGCTAAACAACAGGGAGACATATGACACGTGCCAGCGGTTCGCGAGTTTAGAACGTTTATGACTATATAAACCGCTTGGCTTTCGAAGCCTCTGGGTCACGCCGCGACGACAGCGGCTACGACGGAACTCCGTGTGGCTCTACTTGGCTCCAGCGATCGAGCTACGATGACAAGGAGAGCTCCTAAAGGGCTTTGGACTTAAAACTGCAGTCTTCCGTGAAAGATATTTGTTGTTTTGTAGCGGGAGCTACACTGGCCGAGGTCGAGCAGTTTCGCAGGGCTCCTGGAGAGCCGTCGTGCTGCGCATGCGCGAGGAGCAGTGACGTCTCACGGCGCACAGCTGGCGCGCCGGAGCCGCCTCAGTCCTGACTGGATTGGATTGATTTGGATTGGATTGGATTGGATTGAAAGTCATTCTAGCAGCAGTAAGCATGATAATCAGCTAATCCTAGACCACCACGAAACCTAAGAATAACCAGCTGACCCTTACCTCAAGCTACGTATAACCTGGCATAGCCGAGCTAACCTACTGCTAATTTTTGAATTCCAAACTCGCCCAGCGGAATAATTTGGCTCTGCTTCGAAATCAGCGGACCGACCACCACAATTCGAGCATCCTTGTTCCGTTCGTCGCGGTGAAGCAAGTCCCGTATTAATTTTTCGAGTGCTCGCACGCTTCCCCGCCGGCTGCTCGGGGCGGCAAAGCGTCGCGTCCAACGAACTGCGGCCCTCGCGCTAACGACCAGGTATCGGGTGTCCCGCGGCCGACGCTGGGGCCCCTGGCGGGGAAAGCCGACTCCGGGGCCCATCAGTCACCTTCGTGTTACACCCCTTGCGCTCACGGCGCTCCAGGCCGGCTGACGCGGCTCTTTCGATTCGGCTCCCCCCGGCAGCATATGTCGGTTTTGTAGTTATTTGTCAAATGACCGATTGCGTATTACTGCTTGTCCCAGCAGGGGTTTATGTAGGTTCGGAAGTGGCGTGTGTTTATATGGATATATGCATGACGGGGGTGCGTGTGCACCACTCTTGTGTCTGTCCCCGTGGACTATATATTTTGCTTTTTCTTTACACCGTATTTTGCTTGCGGAGTGTTGCTGGCAGATGACGGGGAATTCTCTGGCGCACGGCTGAAGGCAACTGCCAACTCGGTCCGGCTTGTGTGATGTTTTTCCTTTCCTTTCTCTCTCTTTCTCTGCGTGTTTGTGTGTGCTCGTACGTACGTGCGTGCGTGCGTGCGTGCGTGTGTGTGTGTGTGTGTGTGTGTGTGTGTGTGTGTGTGTGTGTGTGTGTGTGTGTGTGTGTGTGTGTGTGTGTGTGTGTGTGTGTGTGTGTGTGTGTGTGCGGGGGGTGTATTTGTACACCAGAAGTCTCGACGGAAACTTACAGGAGCGTTGTGCGTCTGAGCCGAAGGACACGGGTTCGATTCCTTGGAAGCGCCGGCGGCCGCTTTTCTAATGGAGGCGAAAAGCGAAAATGCCCGTGTGTTCGAGATTTTGGCGCATGTTAAAGATCCTCAGGTGGTCAAAATTAATCCGGAGCCCTCCACTACGGCCTACCTCATCGCCTGTGTGGCGTCGGCGCGTTAAAACATCATAATCAATCATGATGATGATGTTGGGATTTTAATGGCACAAGGCCAACTAAGGGCAAATAGCGCCGAAATCAAATCAATCAAACTTGTTCGAGTGTTACGCCCGCCGGATGTAAATTCAGTTTATATATATAAATAAATATATATATATATATATATATATATTTATATATATATATATATATATATATATATATATATATATATATATATATATATATATATATATATATATATATATATATATATATATATAGAAAATAAGGGTTCGCAGTCAAGAAAACCTCAGAAAGCAAAGGGGAGGTTGTGGTGGGTCATAGAAAGAGATGAAGAATTTTTTAGTCGAAAAGAAAGTGGTGAAAAAATGCCCGCCGGGTGGGATCCGAACCGACGACCTCCAGAATACCGGTCTGGTGCGATAACCACTACGCTACCGGCGGGGCTGTTTCCCCAGCACTTTCTCGGGTATTTATGTTAAGGTATTTTTGTTTCCTGCACTTGGGGGTGGCAGCCAGCGCCACTCTGACTACTCGGGGTGAAGGGGTGAAGGGGACCCTTTTGAAGGGTGTGAAGGGAAACGTGACAAGCACACGTCATTCGGCCCTATTAAATATTTCGAAAAAAAAGCCGAATAGCACTGGCAATGACGACTGCAACCTTGATATGTATCTTTACCGAGTCCCTCGTCCCGTATCTTTCTGTTCTGCTACATGCATTACGAGGCACTGGCTCCAGCAGTTCGGATATGCCAATTGCTAACACCGACCTCCGACCCCGGTCTACGTGGCGGCCGCTGGGAAAGAAGACGTTCTACGTCTCCCGCGGTAGTCGAGGGGCGGCGCTAGTTGACCGGCTTAAGAGCTCTTGTAAATATAAACCCCCGCTTTAAAGTCGAGAGAGAAGCCGCTGCGGGATAGCGTAATGGCGAACGCACCGCACCGGTTATGCGGAGATGTGGGTTCGAGTCCCGCTCCCGGAAAAACGGCGGATTTTTTCTCGACTTATATTTTCGATTATTTATCAATGAATCAAAGAAACGTGACAAGCCCACGTCATTCGGCCCTATTAAATATTTCGAAAAAAAAAAGCCGAATAGCACTGGCAATGACGACTGCAACCTTGATATGTATCTTTACCGAATCCCTCGTCTCGTATCTTTATATATATATATATATATATATATATATATATATATATATTGCTTCTATGGAGAAAGTATGCCAGCAGTGGCAGACATCACAGAGAAAACTAAACGCTGTAGTTCCGCAAATAACTGTACGCAAATTCATTGACTTAAACGTTACACGGCTCCTATGGATTCGGTTCTTGCTCCGTCTCCTGCTTCGGTTTTGGCTCTAGCTTGGGTTCCCCCTGTTGTTTCTTGTTCCGGCTTTGGCTTCGGCTTCTGATACATCACCCACTAATTCCGCTTTCGTTTCGGGTTCGGGACAGCAGGTGCGGTTCCCGCTCCATGTCTTGCTTCGTCTTCTAGTTCAGCTTCTTACTCAGGCTTCAGCTCCAGCTCCGGCTTTGGATCCAGCTCACGCCCCTTGCTTTCAAACCATGGCCCCTGAGTTCCTTCAGCGGCGATCTATCTCGTGTTTTGTCTACGCTACTAGAACATATCGCGCGTACAAAAAGAAAAATGAAGGAAGCTCACACTAATGCGACTTGAAGGTAGGGAAGCTGTACGCAACCTCCACGACCATCACGATGGTTTAAGCCCACGAATATAACCGATTTTCTCCTTCTTGGCTGCGGCAACGACCTTTACTCCATCATTGCAGCTATAAGTATGAGCTTCCTTCATTTTTTGGAAGTGATAATCATTGGACATCACCTTGAAGGGGCGTACCCTATGACGTGTCGTTCTAGTTCCGAGCAAGTATGGCGAACGATGGAGTCTCTTTTTTTGCCAATCTTGAGCAATTTCCCTAAGTGGTTATGCTTAACGTGACAAACGTGCGCTGTGGACGCTGGGCGGTCTCCATGAGTTACGTACACACGAGAGCTGGGCATTTTCTTGGTTTTTCTAACTTTCGAGCGGTCGCCTCAATCTTGGACAATTCTTCTAAGTGGGCATGCTCGGCTTCACGAACATGCGCTGGGGACGCTCGGCGGTCGCGCGAGGCAAGCCCACATGATCGCTCGGCATTCTCTTGGTTTTTTTAACCGCCGGGCGGGCGCCACGACGCACGCGCTCCCGTGCACTCGGCGCTTCCTTACTATTTTCAACTGCGGACACGAAAAATAACCATTTGCTAAGCAGATTCGCTGTTAAAAAATAACTCGCCGCGACTTTCGCAAGGTTGGCAACAATTTTCTTAATTTGTAACGTCACATTGAGGCAGCGTTCGCGCGAGCACACACATCCGTACCATTTCCGCCACCCTCAGCATAGAGCTCTTGTTCCGGATGCCGCATTTTTGTGTTCGTTTGCTGTTTCTTTTTTTCTGTGCTTTTGCGGACGCCCCACCCCCCTCCGTGAGAGGGCGCAGCACGTGTCGACTTCAAGCGTCCAGTCGATTCGCTCGGACGGGCATCTGGCTACCAGTTGCGCGTCCTAAGTGCAGCACCGGTTAGCGCGGCACGTAGTGCGGCGATATATCTGTACGCGGCAACGCACGTACGCGCACGCAGTAGCAGAAAAGTTCGCATATGCTCTCTGCGTACCGTGTCTTCACGCGCATAGTTCGCCGCTACGTTGGGGTAGCGAGCTAGGCTTTAGACCAGTCTGCCCGTGCATTCGTTTCATCAGCAGTGAAAATGCTCGTCACAATGCAGCCCTTTGGACGAAGCTAAATTCATTGTAAGCGACAGTTTGATATATGCCGTGGTTACTTAAACGTATTTCATTGTAACGATGGTTCATCGTATTTTCACCAACACGGCCTGAAAGGCAGTCATCTGTCGAAGTTAAGGACTCGCTGTCGTGAGATGTAAATTCCAAAGAACGCCTGAGGGTGGCACAATACCTGTCAATGAAATTGCTTGAGATGACAAAGTTAAGTTACACTATCATGACCTTCTCCCTCATCGCAGGGAGATATATTATAGAAGTTGTATTAGCTACGTAAGTTATATTATAATTTGTATTATTATTTAAAATTTTTAAGTTGTATAAGTTATGTTATCATGACCTTCTCCTTCACCGCAGCTGGATGAACACACTTGTCACGAATTTACGAAGAGCAAACTCTGCGGGAACTCTCTCTCTCTCTCTCTCTCTCTCTCTCTCTCTCTCTCTCTCTCTCTCTCTCTCTCTCTCTCTCTCTCTCTCTCTCTCTCTCTCTCTCTCTCTCTCTCTCTCTCTCTCTCTCTCTCTCTCTCTCTCTCTCTCAGCATGAGGAGGGCGCTGTATGGGTGTACAGTAGATTGTAATTACACGCTACGGTCCTTCAGTAGCAATGTAATGACTGGTGTCCTCATGACGGGAACACTCCTAAAAAAATGCTAACGCGTAACGGGTTGTATTTACTACCTAAAAAAAATGCTAACGCGTAACGGGTTGTATTTACTACCCCTAGAACGGTACACAGGTCCTGCCACTAAGTATGGAACTATCGGCACTCGGTAACTGCTGCTTGTCTGATACTAACATTCACTGACTGCAACAAAATTACATGAACTATTGAACATAACTACTGCAATTTTCCCCCTCCAGAACACGGTTAAAAAGTTTCTGCAAACCCACATACTGAGTTGTGTATACTCACATTGAACTGCCTAATTCAAAAATTATCGCTTAAATTTGATTTTTTGATTTTTGATTTTGATTTGAAATATTTGATTTTTGCGACAAGACCATTGACTCTATCAGAGGACTTTCCACTGCTGGGTATAAAAGCAAAGAGAGATGTGTTTCTAAGGTAACTAAATTATACTCGCTCTCCTCGTGCACCCCGTTGATTTTCCTGCTCAATTTATTTGTCGTCTAAGTGTGATATGTGAGTGTTAAATGTGTTGTCTATGTAGTGCTGCCCGCTCAGCCGATCGACGTTGTCACGCGCAGCTTTTTACTAGGTCATGCATGGCCAGTTAGTAAAAGCACTAGGTACCTATAGTTGATACTGGGACAAGTGCCGCGTTAGTGTTCTGTTAGTACGTGCCAGGACCTTTTTTTTTAAGAGTACAGTTCACGCGACATTCGGTTGAATGACGAGCAACGTCCCTCGCGAGGAGCATTCGCAAGTCATCCTCTATCCACGCCATCCGCATCACACGAAAACCCCGCCTATGGAAAGTGAAGAAGGTACGGAGGAGAAACCAGTTCGTGTTTGTGTACAAATCAGCCGTTGCTCTATTTTTTATCACTTCTTTCTGAAAACAATTACGGGTCATTCTTTCTTATCTGTTCGGTCGCTACCTCGATTTGTGCTGCTAAGACACTGGAGGTGTCATCCTCTTCAACGTCACCTGCGTTCTCACTCACTTCGTCTTTCATGCGTTACGACGCATCACACTATAGAAGATTTCGGGAGAGCACATAACGTTGGGGCCTTCAGCAAAACGGACACCGGCTAATGAAGGCTGCTCGCACAAAAACGCAAAAATAAGAACCATGAAAGCGCAAGGAAGAGTTTTACAGTGCGCAACACCATTGTCTATAACACTGAGTTCAACTTCAACTAGATAACTCTCAAAACTGCGGACTCAAACTTGCCACAAAAAACGCAGAGGTCAAAATATACGGTTAAGACTCCAGAATGACACAATACTTTTCTTCAAATGCTTTTCGTCCGAGGCAAGATAAGGCTATAAGTACGAAACCTGTGCTATAGACAAGTGTGTTGCCCTCTGTACAAGTAGAAACGAAACCAAAACTGGAAGGGTAGAGGTTTGAGGCACTATATATGGATCCACGTATACTGCCCTGGTACTCGTTATTGGGTCGATGTTCCCATACTGACAACCACTCACACCTTTCCCGTAACTCTCGGAATTCACTTTTCGACTTTGTTTACTGCTCCATTTTGCCACAGAGAAAATAGGGACTAGAGGCGGCTTCATCCACTACAGAATACTCTATAGGGCATGCTCATCAAGGAAGTCCGACAGCTGCTTGTACGGAGGACCATGCGTCCACCGGTTAATGTCGCAATCGGACGAGCCGGGCGATGTCCTGTGGCCCCCATGTGCCCGATTCGGGCTGGTTTTAAAGTCCTGGAAATGTCCCCAGGAGGTATTTTAATGTCTCTTCCGCAACGGAAGCAGAGCAATAGGGGCAGGTTGAACAAGTCACTGCAGGGGTAAATAGATAGATAGACAGAAACTTTATTCACCACGGGCTGGTGAGCACGAATCGGCCGCGTCGGTCCAGGCAGCTGCCAGCTCCTGTTGTTCTTGGAGGCTCACCGCAACAGCCAATTACTCTCTGGTAGACGAGCAAAGTACGAAAAAATTACACAAAGGACGAAGGAGGACAGCATTAAGCTCTTGTCCCTGTTGTCTTGCGTAATTTCTTTTTTGCGCTTTACTCGTCTACCATACCATACCAACTTGCCCAAAAGTCCGGCACTTGATTGGCATATGATTGGCATCTCAGCGTCACCGACACAAAAGCGTCCCTCTCCCTCTCCTCTCTGACAACCAGACGTGAAATTGGGCAGGTATGCCTCTTACACTAACTGTATTATCCCTTTCACCATCTCCGCACTTCCCTCCTGCTCACACCATCCCGTTACTCACGTCGTCTGTTCAATTCCATGAGCATCCAACGATTGCTGGGTTCATCTAATGCATTCAATGTGTCATTCCTACCACGTGCCATCGAAGAATGGAACAAGCTGCCAGACTCTGTTGTCCGTGAACGCAATGCGGCCAAATTCAAAGAAATATTGTTATCTCAACTTAGCCTTTAATTTAATATAATTCTCACGACTTGCCCCTGCTGCCGTTCCTATTTTATTATTAATTTTGTTGGATAAATTCTCTCATTAATTTTGTTGCATAAATTTCCTTATGAACCATGTATCGAACCATATTTTTCTTGTGCCACATATGTACTACGACGACTTTGCTCCCCCCCCCCCTTATGTAATACCCCTCTGGGGTACTTAAACTTTGAATAAATGATAATGATGATGATGATTACTTTCTGGTGTAGTCTGGTTGTGCAGGGTTCATATTTAATTTCATATTTCATTTCATTTCATGTTATTTATTTCATCCTGAAAGGCCCGTGGGCAATGCGCAAGGAAGTGTGCAAGGTGCGGTGCAATGTTTAAGATAACACACACAAAAAAAAGAGACAGAGAACGATCTTTAATGAAGTCTGGCGATGTTAGGTGGGCTAAAATACCTAACTTGCTACGCCAGTTGACGACGTTATGAAGAAGACGACGATGATGTTCAAGAACTTGATGCTCACAGAAACGGCGAGTTATTCACAGCGACATGGTCTAGACCTGTGTGTTGCAGGTACTCTATCAGAGCTCTTGTAGCCCGTAAAGCACGTCTGGGACAAGCACATGGTCCTAAAACGTCCTTCAGCTGCATGTCCACGGAAAGCGGCAGCCCCAAGACACTGCGAGGGACACAGTTTGTGCACTGAATCGACCACATTCAGAGAGCAGGCGCTGGAGGGTTTCTCGAACATCACAGTGTGGGCAGAGTGGCGACGTAGCTTGTTTCATCTTAAAGAGGAAGTTGCGCGTGTATGACACCCCTTTCGCGCTTATACTCGCGAAAATGCGGTACGTATAGCTAGCGCCACAGAGCCTCCGCGGCGCGGGGTGAGTGCAGGGGCGCAGCCGTGAGCGTAATACCGGTGAGCGGAGCGGCCGTGAGCGCGCATAGGAGCAGCAGCAGCGGCCCGCGGGCATCGGTACGTGAAGACAAACCCGAAGGCGAGTACTCGTTTATCAAAAGAAGCACGTCGTTCCGCCGCCGCCAAGAAAACGGGCGACGCGCCGTGTATGCCCTAGCGCAGTCTTCGAGAGCACGCTCCAGTGGCTGCCCGGTGCAGCGCGACCACGGCGCGGCGGCGCGCCTTGCGCACCGCCGTTGCGATGGGATCGCGCGCTACGGCCGCCGTTTTACCGGCCAACCGGGGAACGAAAATAATACGTGGAGGACGTGGCGCCAGTTTGGCGAAAGGATGGCGCGCTCCGCGAGCTAAAAACAACACCTCGCTGATGTCAAGGCCCTCAGACTGTGCCGGGTACTTTCTGTGTGTCTTGTCGAGTTTGAAGTGTGAGGCTTGGCGACGTGCAGGCATTGTGGCTTGCAACTATTTTTGAGGAAGATGCCTTTCTAGGGCGACCTAAACGCAAAAATTTTGGTCTGTCTGTCTGTCTGTCCGTCTGTCCGTCTGTCTGTCTGTCTGTCTGTCTGTCTGTCTGTCTGTCTGTCTGTCTGTCTAGTTCTAGCATACTGTCACTTCTGGCCGGGCGGTGGAATCGACAGACAGACAAACAGAAAGACAGACAGACGACTATTTTGAGGGGAACAGAAAGGATGAAAAATAAATTTTGTCGGTCTGTCTGTCTGTCTGTCTGTCTGTCGATTCGACCGCCCGAAAAAAAAAAGCACGAGTGAGCGTATGCTTGAACACGAAGCATGTATAGGCGATACCGTTACAAATTACTTAATCTGCTGGTAAGGCGCATACATGTCCCCTTTATTCAGCGCAAAGAAAATTTTTCAGCCATACTTGAGGCACCATAAAAGTACATAGCCGAGAGTACCGGCAGTATTTTAAGTAAGAATACACGTTGGATGGTTTTGTATTGTAGTAAATATAAGAACAATGCTTTAAAAACGGTTTCGTAGAGCGGCAATGTAAAAGCAAACACTAAAGCTAATCATGTAGGCTCGAACTGCTCCAACCACAATCAACACAAGAGGTCCCAGCAGATGAAGCACGAACAGTGGCAGTACGGGAAAATAAAATTGACTTGAATTGGGCCAACATCCATTGAGTTTGTCGTGGGAGGAACAAGATGGGAGTTGACTAGCGTGGGGAGTAGGATTTGCAGAGAAGAGGCGGTGTTAGTGACACGGTGAGCAGAAGATGATCGTCTTTCGAAGACATTCGCAGCAAAGCCAGCACATACGCGGTCAGTGCTGAAAGCGAAGCTGTCTTGGTCTCACTGATGGTGGTGTCGTTACCTAAAACGCACTGCAGGAAACCTAACCTTCCACAAAGGGAGGTGACATGATGATGATGATGATGATGATGACAATGACGATGATACAAGAAGAACACAGTTACCGTTGTCGGAATTGAACCTTGGTCCCTCGCTTTATGAAGCCGCCTCGTATATCCGACTGCGCCATTTCGACACTGTGGAAGCAGTTCGTGTATTAAAGCCAATTTGAACGCTTCCCTTTGAACGATGACAATGGCGGGGGGGGGGGGAGGCTTCAGCTGTCTCGTGAGGGATTCATTTGGTGTCGTCTGAGTCTGGACTTTGACTCCCAGGCACTTTGTACTTTCATCATTGATGCTCTGACTGATTGCCGCGCCCTGACTTTGGGACTTTGGCACTTCGCCATTGGATTTTCTCACCATGAGAGAGAGAGAGAGAGAGAGAGAGAGAGAGAGAGAGAGAGAGAGAGAGAGAGAGAGAGAGACAGACAGACAGACAGACAGACAGACAGACAGACAGACAGACAGACAGACAGACTTTATGGAGCGTTCTGTGGTCGAAGGGGCTGTAGTGGACGTCAGTTTGTACCGGGTGGTGACTTAGGTAGCTCTGTTGACCATGGCGGTTTGCACCTCTGGGTCTTAGCTCCCCAGAACCTTCTTCCACCGCTATGAACAAGAAACTGGAGGAAACGAGTATTTAGGGCATCTCTACAAGATGCGGCGAGGAGTAATGAGGGCACCACCTTCTTGTTTTAGATCTAACCAAGGCATACTGACACGGTTGAACTTCCATCCAAAGGAACCCTACAAGGGGCGGTGCTCACTAATCTTCGCTTTTCAACCAACGGTGTCGTCAGATGGATGGGATTTGAATTTTTGGTTTCCCCTTCGTTTAGAACCGAAACGTCGGGGTGTCCAACTTCTCAGAGATGGTCGAACAGCGTCCTTTTAGGCTCTAGTTAATGTTCGGGGCAGCCACGAAAGCTTCTCGGCGGCCCCATGCGGCGAAGTCACCTCGTGGGACGGGGCCCTGCGGTGTGTCGCATCTGAGTGCCCATTGTTCATGCCCACCTCGTTCGCGTACGTGTGACCTGCGCGTTGGGCATGCAAGCAGGCCTACTCGACTTATCTGGCAGCGGGGTCCACAAGGTGTGCTTGTGGCTAGTGCAGCGAGAATACTTTCTGGACCCGTTTTGTGGACCTGTGTCGTCTCGTCCACTCGCCGTTTTCATTCGTCGAGCATTGAAAACATCCTCGCATGCTCTGGACTGCGCTGCGCATGTGCAATTTGATCGTCGTATCGAGTGAACCACTTAAAGGGACCCTGCAATACTCCGAAACGCTTTCAGAACGTAGTCAACAAACATATCCAGCACTTAGATTAGGGGGTCACAAAGTACCTCGGTCAAAAACTGCTGCTCTATGATGCTCATCAGGGAACTTGGAAACTTGCTCAAAATTTCTTTTATCTTTTTCTCTGTCCTGGCGTTCTTCAAACGCTCAAGTTACGTCATTGAAGTAATGCAAGAGCTATTGGCCGGTTCCCTTTCAGTTGCAGCAATAAACACTTTCCATAGCCACTTTAGGGGGAAAAAACGCAAAAGCTAAGAATTAACGGAAGGCGGGTCTGCTACGACTAGCAAATAACGCAGTGCCGCTCCGTGCTGGCGATAACGTTAGCTTTCACACTGCTTCCAGACGCGAAGGAAAGAGTTAAAGCGTTTATCGGGATTGTTGCAGAGTCCCTTTAAATCGGAGCGAGCAGAGACCAATGGTGAAATCTCTGCTCCATTTACGAAGAAGTTGCAAAGGACGACTTCTTCATTCTTTAAGCATTGAGAGCATTTTGACATCTTCGGCGCGCTGCTGCGCGTGCTCGCTTAGGTTTATCCTGTCGAATGCGCCAATTGTATTAGAGCTAGCACAGTGCAACGATAAAATGGTTGCTCCAGGGCAAGGACAAAGGTTCAAGTACGTGGTTTAAGACATGCACGTTATTGAGGCGGTTGCCATGGGAGCACCGCAGAAAATGAAATGTTACCGTGACAAGTTTCAAGAAAATGAAAGCAGAATCAAGGGAATCTTTCCGATTCATCTAGGTTCTGAAACTACTAATTACAAAACATGAAGATTCGCTTTAAGAAACTCTTGCGCGTGCAGTGGTGTTTTATGATGATCATAGCTGAAGGTGAGGGCACTTGGAGGTGGCTCCCTCAGCCTGCAGAAACGTCGAAGCCATTGAACGTATTTCGCTGGGAAGCAACCCCCTACGACGAAATTGCACGCAAGTTCTACAGCCATAGAAGACTCGAAATATTGCGCTTTAACAAAAACTTTACGCACCTGGAAATTTGGCTGAAAGCGGTGGACCGCAGTGATGCAGTTGAAATTCAGAATCAGCTCGCAACGTTTTATGGAAGTAACAAAAAAAATGATTCACGCATCTCCACAAAGCGAATCATGATGAGTAGGCGGAGCACTGGGGATCGTTCTTACCGCAAATCACCCGTGGCACTGCCCTCTCGTGCATTTAAATGAGTGACAACGCGTGTGTACAGTATATACAATTCCAATCCAATTCAATCAGCAACATTTCAATTTAATCCAATCCAATCCAAGCCAAATCCGATTCAGTTCAATCCAAATCCAATTCAATCCAATCTAGTCCAATCCAATGCTCCTCGCCCATGCGCAACACTGTGTACACGGACGCCAAGGCACGGACAAAACGAGGTCCTAAGGTGCTTCGCACCTAAAATGTATTTTTAATGAACGAGGACACGCAATTTTCCTGTTCACTTTCCCCTCTATTTGTGTGCAGTATACGTGCGTCCAACGATGGAAAAGCGTGTCCTGGGCCACTCCGACTGCATCGGGTTAAGAAGACTTTGTTAGTGGCCCGCAGTCGTGACTGGAATCTCTACGGCACGCCGGAAGCTGTGGGTTGGCTGGAAACCCTTTTATACTACGTTTGGTCCAACGACAATGCCACCGCTGTCCTTCCTAGGCATAAATCAGGCGACTCACCTGATCACATTCCTATGGGTCTTACGAATTCGTGGCCCACGGGCTTAAAAAGCATCACGCACCAATACCATAAAGTTTACAAATTCGTAGACACGTTTTTAATGGCCTAGCTTGCTTCTTTTAGAAATGTATGGGTTCTTTACTGAAATAAAAAATAAACAAGAAGCACATTTTTATTTATCAAGTTTTTCATATATGGCGCTAGCTGTCTAGCGAGTGGGAGTTTCGTGCATTTATTTCAGTACAGAATTCACATATTTCTAAAATAAGCAAACTACGCCGTTGTGAACACTTACATGTATTTGTAAAGCTTTTCGTATTTGTGCACGATGGTTTTTAAGCCCGTGAGTAGTGAAATATTGGAAGTCCCATAGGAATGTTAACAGGTGAGTCCCCCTTAAACCTAAGAAAACTAACATACGGTTCAGCAATTTGGCTCGAAGTGGGGTCCACTCACTATTGCTTCGCCCATAACGGCTTGATCAGGAGCGCTGTATCGTACTGCAAACGTATGCTCTCAAGCATTCGTTTTGACAACGCCGCTAGGAGATCGCGTTTGATTGGATGCTAGTCAATAAAAGTCTGAATTGAGAATTATTTGATCCCTCATATACACAGGGTTATTTTCCGATGGTAACAGTTGCTCGGTGCGACCGACCGGATCACTCCGACAGTCGCCCTACGCACCTGGAAGTCGCGGTTCCCTCCGCTTGAAGACCCTTTCGGGTTTTACGCACGCAACCAACCAACATTCATGCATGCCTGCCCACGTCGGGCCGTGAAAGGTGAACGGGGATGCGAGGAGGGTCTGTTGTTTTTGCGCGGGGGGGACAGGCGTGTGACGGGCTGTGCGTGCATTCCTTCATTCCGTGTGTTCTCGTGAGTGCGGGACATCTCTTGATACATAAGTGCGTCCACCGCAGACGACGTTGGGGGGATGTTGTCGTGCAGAGTGCGGTGCGTAGCACCCCTGCGCAGGTGCATCAACCGCGTTCCGCTCCCGTAATCTTCAAGGCGACTCTGCGTCTCACGGGATGACGCAGCCGTATACAAACGAGCAAGAGAGCGCTTGTCCCCGCGGCTGCTTGAGTACGTGCCCCTGTCAGGTATACGCCGTCCAAACAGAAGTCATGCTATAACCTTCTCTCTCTCTCTCTCTCTCTCTCTCTCTCTCTCTCTCTCTCTCTCTCTCTCTCTCTCTCTCTCTCTCTCTCTCTCTCTCTCTCTCTCTCTCTCTCTCTCTCTCTCTCTCTCTCTAACTTCCTCTCTCGCGTCTTCCCGTCCTTTACTTTTATTGTATATCTGTGCTTTTATTGCGTATATCGCGCATCGCGCTTGGACCGGGACAAGTAGTGGCGAGCTGTGAACCGTCCGGGCATGAATTGGCCTTTCCGCCTGTATGAGCAGGCGGAGTGTGGTCTCTAAGAGTGAGGCATACAAAATCCTCTCATGGCTCACGTGCTTATTTGTTTCCCAGTGTTCATGCTGGGCCACCTCATGTTCGTATAGTGAAGTTTTATATTATACATAGGGTTCGTTCTCGGCTTTTATATTTTTTTCAAAATCGGAGGTACATATCGCGGGCCATATTTCTCGAACTGATATTCGCGTAGAAATCGGGTGTTTTCGCGAAAACATTCCGAAATTCGGGTTTTTTCTGATTAAATCGATGGGTGTACTACGTTTATTTTAATACTCACAGTTCACTTTATAGGGTATCACAGGCTTCCTAACTCTAACGCGTTAATATTGATGTTTATTTTAATGTATTAAATGGAGGGTCGTCAGGGTTTTCTAGAAAATGCTCTCCGAAATTTAGCTCTTCTTTGGAAACGAATTAGTAATGGTGACAGTAAAGAACATTGGTAACTTTTAAGAAATGAAACATTTTATTCATGGAAAGCTGGTCATTCATTTTTCACTCATCCTTGTTTATGTACATTGTCGTCTGCTTGTGCAACATGGCGGTCTTCATTATAGAGACCTTTCTGATCGCTGAACGTATCTCACCTGGGAGAAAGCTCTCGACATCACAGCTCCCATCAGCTAGGCACAACAATGTTAGTGCAGCATTTGCCAGCCAAAGGTAGCGAGCGGTAGAGCCATGCCAATACGAAATGACTTCGGAAGCTGTGTTTGAGGGGCTTGCTTCTAGCAAGTGCTGTTTGAGAACGGCAGACCGTCAGGGCACGATTGTGCAGATCGCTTCTTTGAACAGATTTATCCGTGGAGAAATCGGGTTTAAGCCGAATGTCCTGAAGCATGTTCGGGGTGTAAGAATCGGGTAAAAGCGGGTTTTACCCGACAGAAACAACCCTAATTATACATTAAAGTGGGTAGGGGAAGCCGTTGCAAGTGTAAGGTTGACATGACGAGGCATGAGCCTCTTCTAGGCTATTGTGTGCTCGCCTGAGGAACTTATAGCAGACAAGAGTTGTAGGCTTGAAGCTCTTAAAGGGACTCGGCGACACATCCGATAAACACTTTCACTCCTTCCTTCGCGTCTGGAAGCACTGCAAAAGCTACAGTTATCGCCAGCACGGATCGGAACTGCGTGATTTGCTCATCGCACCAGATACGCCTCCCGTTTCTGCTTTGTTTTTGTGGCTTTATTTTTAAAGTTGCTATCGAAAAGCGTTCATTGCTTCAACTGAAGGAAAACCGGCCAACAGCCGCTACGTGGCCTCAGTGACGTCATACAAACGGTCGAATAACGTCAATACCGGTAAAGAGATTGAGTGATTGGTTGGTTGTTTATTGAAGGAAGTCATAGACCCTGAAGGGGATGGGGGATAGCGAGAAAAGGGAAGTTTTATGCAAATAAGAGTTATCAAAAACAAGATCAGTTGGCACTTGTCACAGAATCACTGACCCATACAGGGCTGAGTCAATCACGAATCAAACGGCTTTACAGAAACAATTCTGGACAGAGAATTCTACAATTGCATCTAATAAAGAGGGATCGGCGCGCATTTGACGAATATGGTCGTGTTCACCACACGGAATGGAGTGTAGTGTTAAAAGTTCCTATCGTCCTTGTGGAAATGAAGGGCCCATCCAGATAAGATGGTAAAGATTGGAGACGAGAGAAAAATCTTTTGAGTGAATTTCCAAGTTATCTGATAAGCACAGAGCAGTAATTTTTGCATGAGATACTTGGCGACCCCCTAATCTAAGTACTGAGTATGTTGGGTGACTACGTTCTGCAAGCATTTAAGATTTCAAAAGAAGTTGAAGGAAGTGTTGCAGGGTCTCTTTAAAAATGTGTTGGCACTACTGACCACCAGGCGTAAGAAGAAAAAAGTGGCTCTTCAGGTAGCGAAATTCCGTTCCGGAATAGGTACAAACTCGGTACTTGGTGCGTACAACTAGCGCCATCTACAGGACCGCTTTGAACACTCCCTGTATTACCTTGAGCAGGATGCTAAATGGAGTTTGCTGTTCAGCTTCCGTGACCAAGGAGTAAAACCTTGGGTTGTGACGTCACCAGGCTGAACTTGAGTCCTGGGGTAATTTCAGGGATAATTTCAAAAAGTATCACTGAAAACATATTTTTCCAGTGATCATTAAAAAAAAACATTTTATCGAACCTCACGATTTTCATCATTACAAAGGTATCCTCCTAGATCAATTCTATGCATTATTTGGTAACTGAAGTTTAGTGTTTTTAGGCCTATTTAGGTGAAAAGTGCCGCATATCGCCAGCACTAATTAACGCTTTGCACAAAGCAAAGTATTCGTGGTACTGTTCGAAGCGAGGCAAAAAGCTCTCAGGGGTCGTGAACCGTCTTGGCCCGACGACACCGCTGCGCTAATACGTAAGCAGTAGTCGGCAGCGGTCTCGCCCTGGCCGTGTAATCTCTGCACTCCAGCACCCTATACCCGAGCAAAGCTGGTTAGAGTGATAAATTGGGCGATGACTCTTGTGGGCAGAGTAAAGTTTCTTTGTGTCTGCAGGCGAGAACCAATTTCTTAATCGCAATTGCCATTTTAAATGCCCGGTTTTTGCGAGGGCTTCCTCTCGCGTGCCGTTGAAGCCGCGAGATTAAGAACCACGCGTGAAGCAGAGCAAGTAATGCTTGTTTGGGGAGGTTGTTTGTGTACGCGAACCGTAGCTAGGCCTATTCGCGATCTCAAGGCCCCCGCCAAAAGCGGGGCATCTCGGGGAGTCCTTGCCCTCTTCCTGCACGCCCTGGAGCCGGCGTGATTATCTCTTATTTCTGCCTCCATGAGCGCATTGTGCAATTGCCCATGTGGCACGTTGTTCCAGCTGGCCTCGTCAGCTAATGAGCGGCACCGAACGCCGTCAAGAAAAATAAAAAAAGCAGCAGCGTGAAGTGTCTGTGATCTCTGTTAGATACACTTCCTGAAATTTACTGAAACTTTGCCTGGGGCCTTTGGCTGGTCGAACACGTGTGCCCCTTCCTCCTCCTCTCTTCCCTTGTATATACATCTCGCCTCGGCTCGTACCATTCTCTCTCTCTCTCTCTCTCTCTCTCTCTCTCTCTCTCTCTCTCTCTCTCTCTCTCTCCATATACCGATGTCCTGAGGGGCGTTTAATGTAACGCTCTAGCCGAGAGAACGCCCGACACACTATGATGATGATTATTATGTACAGGGATGAAGAAGAAATCATAATCATCAGCATGAACTAGGGCTGATGATTATGTACAGACGAAGATGATGGTTATTTACAGATGATGATTCAAGCTTTATCTTTATTTTAAGCCATGGTTATGCCCACCGCAGGACGAAGGCCTTAGGAGCAGAAGGGGCAGAAGAAAGCGCGGGGGGAAGCGTTGCCGCTTCTCCTGCGTGCTCTATGCACCTTCCATGCTAGGCCTCTCGAGCGTTGTACCAGGTTCGAAATGCTGCCTGGTCCGGTATATAACGCCGCCGGATACCACGGGAGGCTGTATTAGATAGGTTCAACTATGCTATGTAAGGCTCCCTGGAAGGCAAAACTGCATTTTCTTACCAGACGAGGATTTAGCAACCCTGGTTGAGTACATTTGCTAGAAACCTCCCAATGAATATACAATCACACTATCGGCCGTCAGGCACTCGATAGGCGTGGCTGCAGATCTTTGGGAGAGGCCTTCGTCCTACAGTGGACATGACCAGGCTTAAGATAAAGATAAAGATGCTACAATGTGATTATTTGCCGATGATTGTGCTGTTTCGTAAAAAAACATCTCGACTGAAAGCGACCATGCTTCTTTACAGGCAACTGTTGTGGCTGTTCATGACTAGTGTGGGAATTGCACGAAATTTTACACTGCACAAAACGGCAACAAAATTTTAATGAAAAGGTTATTCAAAATTGTTGTTTTTCTTTGTGGAAAGAAGATTCATTTAGATTAAACGTTCTATTATTCCCCAATCTTCTTTAACATGATGATGCTCAACAGTATCCGAAACCGTATCCATAAATGAGCTGTAGGTCGCTTTATCGTCAACGCTTTTCAATACCGCCGCGAGGATGTTCTAAAGGAGTATACAAGCGTTAACATCGCCATGGGATATTACACAAAAAAGGTAAAAAAATCGCCACCGTTTGAATTCTGAGCGATACAGCGCAATGCTGCCGTACAAATACTATGTCTATTGTGTAACTTACTAAGGCTTGACGCTGGGCTAGTTGGGTACTCATTATTGATACTAAAAAACAGCGCAAGGACGAAGACGGAAGCGACAAATCACAGCGCTCTATAGTTCGTCACTTCTTGCGTCGTCCTCGTCCTTGTGCTGTTTTTTAGTGTCCTTTGTGTAAGAATGAATGCTTGTAGTAGTGTGAGGTACAGGTGTAAAATTGCGAGCCGATCTTTATGTAGAAGGCCGACTTAAAGGCTGGCCGATAATATTTTATAAGCTATCCAGTAGTGAACAGCGGTTTTGGCTTTGAAATATGACACTAAACGAAACTTTCGAAAAGCTGGAAAGCATTGACAAAATATCTCCTACTTAGCAACCTTCTCACGGGCTCTGAAAGCCCAAATTAAATGCTTTCATTAGAATCATGTTCACCAAATCCATGAGCCAACTGTGATTTTGGTGAACAAATCTGAACAGTGGGGTCATGATATAGTTGATCTGAAGCGATGAACAAACCTCAACTGTGGCCGCACAATACGTTTTACTTATTGCATTCTTGTATGTCGCAGATTATATGGGTTGGAGTTTCACCAGCACCGTCCAAAAATATTTCAGCGAGTACATCTCTTCATGCTTCCATTGAAAGGCGTCAATTCGAGTACAGAGAACTTACGCTAAGTTTCTTCACTCCAGTCGAATCCCTTCATTTGAAGCCGTTTCTGATGTGCCTCAATCGAGGACGCACTTTCATTCCAAGGTGCATTCTAAGTTGACAAATAGATGCTGCACTACCACAAGAGATGGTAATTTCACCAACCAACTTCGATCGCATGGCGTATACGACTTTCTTCTTCACTTCTTCGGCACGGCCCAATGCAGTTTGCTTACTACTGCAGACCGATGTGCCGGCGATAGTACACCTCATGTTTTATTTTTATTTGCGGGTCCAAAACAGTACAGAGCAGTTCGTGGACAGTCCAGGGGCGGTACTCACGTGTTTGCCCGTTTTGAAAACGTCTGTTTTGCGTCCGTTTTATAGTACGTACTTCCAGTTGCTTTGGGTTGAATTTTGCGCATCTGTTATTGTATACACATTTCAAATGACTAAACCTATTTTAAACTATCTTTTATGTGTTTGTTGTTCCGCCAGCGAACCAACAACAAGGCGACGAAAAATCGTCTGCTCAAAATCGTCTGCTCCGAGAAGCCGCGGCTCATAGCTCCGCCGTGCTTGCAGGCGTCACATCCGGGTGTTCGCTTTTAGTCAATCAGGGCTTCCTCAAAACGGACACTTTTGAAACGCACACAAAACGGACAAAGCACAAGAATACCGCCCCATAACTGCTCTCACATGAAAATTCAACGGGCAAAAAAGTGCAGAGCTTCTCTGTAGCATTCTTGGCTGTACAAAATGGCAAAAAGAAGAGAACACGAGTACAGAGGAACAGCCGAGCTTACGAATCTGCCTCTATACGCGGTGACGATTGGCCCACAGTGTCCAAGCGCGTAACCTTCGCGGACGTGGACAGCACGTATTCAGCAGACGCGGCCACAGTAGCCAGACTGCGCGGCCCCGCTTATGTGCCTCCGAAGACCATTCCATTAGGGGAAAACTTGTAATAGGACACGCCATCTAGGAACCATAAGAAAGGTTCTGATTTCCCACCCCCTCCACCACCCGTGTTTGTCCATCGCAGAGGAGAAGACCATTGCGGGGTCCCGCTCGTCGAGTGGAGGAAGCGCATCAAGCCGTGCTACCGTGCAGCAGAAGCAGCAGCTCCGAATCGAGCCAACGCGAGTCAAGCCAAGCCGACCAGAGCGGAGCGCCGCGTGTTTTGCCAGTAATACCTGTGTTTGAGCCGCCACACTCGGACGATGACGATTATCTCGTGAAGCCGAGTGATTTATGTACACGGGCGCGGTGGGCCATTCCGAAGACGGCCGAGGGGGAGTGGATGGGGAACTCAGGGGCACGGTTGAGAGGGGGAAACGACAAAAATCCCGGAGATTCGTGCACCGTTACAAAACAGTCTCTCTCGCCTCCAACTCACGAAGCCACGCGCTGAAACGGACTGTATATTTGCTCGTTCTTTTTTTTTTCTTCTCTCCTCTTCAAAAGCATTCGTTCTTGTAAGCTTGATGAATTCATAGCGCAAAAAAGGACGAGGACAGAGAGGGAACACACAACACAGCGCTAACTTCCAACTAATTTTATTTCACACAAACGTACAAATATGTATCCCCAGCCAACCCGCAATCACTTCCCATCGTCACCGCCAATGCCGACGTGTTGCAGCCATGCGCAGAAACGTTGCCTCCTTATCCGACAAATTCAGTGACGGCACACTCACACAGGACAAGCCCGCTTTACTAATCAAATCTGCCTCTACTATTTCTCTTACTTTTTGTTCCTTGTGTCTCGACCGTATCACACATTGCTCAAACCTTGGCACGCAGCCGCAGTCGTGGCAGTGAACAGACAAATGGCCATCCCTGTATTTGCTAACCTTCCGCCTGTGCTCGCCTAACCGGTCGTTAAGACAACGGCCGGTTTGGCCTATATAACGCTTTCCGCACGAAAGGGGAACATCATACACCACACCGACTGCGCACTTAACACATGGTTTCCTATGTCCTTTTACACACCCAACCGGTGCTTTACGGAAGGGGTTAGTCAACTTGCAAATTTTGTTCAATTTGTTAGGTGCAGAAAAAACAACCTTTACGTCCACCCGATTTGCAATCTTTTTGAGACGGTGAGACGTATTGTGCAGATATGGAATTACTGCTACTTTTTTCTTTTCACCCTCCTGTGACCTGCCCTTCCTCTGTTCTAAATTCTTGAGGTTACTCTCAGCTACCGACAAAAGAATGGCCGCCGGATACCCAGCAGCGATCAAGCGCTTCGTTTGCTCTTTGAAGCTACTCCTCATTGAATGGTGGCACGATTTTTCAAGAGAATTCTTAAAACACAGGTTAATTATTCCCCTTTTTGTGAGCTTGGAGTGAGCCGAATGAAAAGGTAACAGGCCCTTGTCTGCCCTCGGGTGATATGCCCAACATACATGTCGCTCAGAGAGCGTCAGTTTAATATCAAGGAACTGTAGCACGTTGTTGTCCGGAACCTCATGAGTTAACACCAAAGGACGAAAACACTCTCTAAATAGCGCTAAAAGCTTACAGACAGCCATCGGAAAATCGGCAACACTGCTGTCAAAGATTACTAAGAAATCATCAACGTATCTACAAACTTTAACAACATGAACATCATCTAAACGGTCTGCAAGACACCTGTCCAAGTGGGCTAAAAACAGGTTGCTTAAAACGGGAGCCAAACAGGAACCAATACACACTCCCTGCTTTTGAACATAGTATTTCCCATCCCATTCAGCAACAGTTGACCTCAAATAAAACTTTAGTAACTCAAGGAACCCGTCCACTGAGACCAGGGCCGCATTTTGGAAACGCACCGAGCCAAACCGATCAATGCTTTCTTCAACGCTTTTAAGTAGCTCTTTATGTGGCAGCGAATAATATAAATCCTTGATGTCTATCGAGCAGGCCAGAAAACCCTTGTCACTATTTAACTTCAAAAAATCAACAATTTCTTCAGAATTCCTCACCATGAACGGGTCGTCAATAGCTAAAAGGTTCAGTTTCTCTTGCAGGAACACTGCCACTGTTTTTTGCCATGTGCCGTTTTCCGAAATTATAACTCTGAACGGGCAATCCACTTTATGGCTTTTAGCAGTAAACATAACTTCCAGGGATCCCGACCTCACCTTTTCTATGCTTTTTGCTACACGACTCAGACTTAATCTGTTGCATAATTTGAGACCCTCTAATCTGAGTTTACTAATGGACACCTTCTTGCGCCGCCGCAAAACTGAATTGATAGCAACGAGGGCTTTTTCACCAAAATGCGCTTTCTTTAACACGACAAACCCACCTTCTTTATCTGCGGGAAGAACCGCGAGGTCCCTGTCACGAAGGGCCGCCGCCACCTTGCGTATAGGTACACGGGAAACAACACTTTTGGTCCTCATTAGCACGTCCACACCTTCTGAAATGCATCTTTCGGCCTCAGCTTCGGGGGCACGGCTTGAGACCTGCCGTACAAGCGATAGCAGCTCCGGAGCCTTCAATTTCGGTTCCACGGCGAACTTCGGTCCGAGACTGAGCACGCCTCGGAGGTCTTCCGGAAGCTCCACCTCCCCGACTGTCTTCACGTCGCACCTGGGTCCATGAGGCTTCTTGGGTAGCTCCGCACGCAGTCGCTGCAGAACCTGCTGCCACAGGAATTCCGTGCTGATGTCCACAATGGCGAAAAACGAGCGCAAGGCCCTGCTCCCACTCAAGGGCTTCGACGGATCCTGAAGGCATGTAATGAGAAGTCTCCTGCGTGGCAAGGTTTGAGCAATGTGTGATACGGTCGAGACACAAGGAACAAAAAGTAAGAGAAATAGTAGAGGCAGATTTGATTAGCAAAGCGGAGTTGTCCTGTGTGAGTGTGCCGTCACTGAATTTGTCGGATAAGGAGGCAACGTTTCTGCGCATGGCTGCAACACGTCGGCATTGGCGGTGACGATGGGAAGTGATTGCGGGTTGGCTGGGGATACATATTTGTACGTTTGTGTGAAATAAAATTAGTTGGAAGTTAGCGCTGTGTTGTGTGTTCCCTCTCTGTCCTCGTCCTTTTTTGCGCTATGAATTCATCAAGATCGCCACACCAACTTGCCCAAAAATCCGTACTAGTGTTCTTGTAAGCACTTACTCTCAAGGCACGTTCAGACATCAGTGATGACCTTCCTCCGATGGGCATTTTCTTGCGGAGTGAAGTCGGGCACTTCTCGTTGCCGTAAAGCGATCGAAGAACACGAAGAAGTAGACAAAGACGTAGCCGCTGTTTCTTCCATCCTTTGTTCGGGAAAAAAAGAGCATGAATGCTACACTGCTCTTTAGATTCAATCCGGATGATGCGTGGGGGAGTGTTGTAGCGATAACGGGGGAAGCTCGCGCGCACGCGTCAGCATTGTTTGTTTTGAGCTCGTGTGAGTCGCGTGCTCACAAATGTCAATCGAACAATGGCTCTTTAACAGTAAGTGCTTTTTTTTTGTTCCCGGCCATGAAAAGAGCTGGCCTGTGGATGACCACAGTAGATGGTCTAGAGTGGGTGGCTTACGCGCTCCATGGCTTTACCAGGAACGAGGGAGCAATAAAGGGGTATCTGCAGGTGTATATCCCGGGCTTCAACCGGTGCTTGGCTATTTTCTTGTTTGAAGCCAATTCGATCGGCGATGGGAAACGAGAGGGCGGGGAAAGGGGCAGACGCGTAGGGGTAAGGGGTTCTATCAAGGGTATTAGTCGAGATTCAATCTGATCACCGTATTTCCGTCTTGGGGCGGATGTAAGTATGGTAATCAGATGGGGTCGGGATACCGCGAAATTCAGGCTATTTCGACACAGTTTGTCACGTCTCCTGTGCGTTTTGCTGTGGAACATTTCGCTTCTGTGTGGTACAGTTCCCAAGGTGGGCTTCGCGAGGTGATCAAAGGGTACGCGTCGTACTTATCCGACGACCGTCAAGTTATGAGCAGTTTCTAGCGGTTAGAAAAATAGAAGAGGAAAGAGGGCGCCACTTATCTATGGTTAACTTCCAGGAAAGGGGGCCATATCCAGGTATGATTACACTGGCTAATATATCTATCCATCCATATAAACATTGTACTGTAAATATCATCATCATCGTCGTCGTCAGCTGCAGCCGCAACAGAAGCAGGCCGTTTGTATCTACTGAAGGACGAAGGCTTCTCCCATTAGTTGTTACGTTTCGGCCTAATACAACACCAGGGCGCGCCCAATTTTTTCCTCGTGAGGAAGTGCTGTTTGTGTCCCTGGAGCCTCGTTGGTGGTTGCACATATCCAGTTATTTATTTTGACAAAGACAGGGATGCGAGGCAAGGTTCTGAACACAATCAAAGCTTATTGGGGTGAACTTGTGCTAAGCTATTATTCAAAGGAAAATACAAACATAAAGGCAACAGTGAGCAAATTGACATGTACTGTAAAATGTCGCGAATCGAATGCTGCGGCGTTCGGTCTGCACTCATTTATGCGGGAACACGGTCCTTTCCGGACACACCCGGAAAAAGCAAGAAGATATGGGAGCACAGCCTTTTCCAGACACAGCTAAGCAGACAGAGGAGATGGCTAATGAAACAAGAACACTTTAGGTGAGTTACGAAGGCCTTATGCACTCTCCGCATTCAACAAGGTAGAGCCGGTAGAAGTGTAATGCCAGGTGGAATAAACGGATGTCTCGCTTTCAGCGCGTGATACACATCAAGCTTTTTTACACCCTTTTTGACCAAAAAGGGTGTAGCATAAGTAGAAAAAGGGTGTTGGGAAGGCTTTACACACTTTTTCTTGAATCTCAACACCCTTTTCCTAGCTGTACACCCTTTTTGTGTAAAAAAAGGGTGTTGATCAACTTCAACACCCTTGGTTTTGTTCATTGTGTTGAAAGGGTGTGGAAAGGGTGTTCAGGTGTTGATTGAATAAGGCCATGCATGCATGCATGTATAATTGCACTGTAAAGAACAGGACACCCCCTCATACCCTCCTGTACTCGTAATAAATGTTCAAAAGCAAAATCAAATATTGTTTGTCTGCAATGATCGCTTGTTTCCATATACGGTGCCCTTCATGCCCCAAGTTAAGCTTTGGCACGTGAAACATCAATTTGAACCTTTAAAATAAAAAAATACATAGTTGTGTGGCGAAAACGGTGTTTACCGACTGCAACACGCTTGGCTTTCTGTAGGGTGTTGAAACGGTGTGAAGTAGGTGCCCAGTTCCAAAAAAAGAACAGCGGAGCTGGGGGTCGACCTAGTTTCTTCCAATGTTGCTAAGTTTGGCTACGTTTTCTAGGCTTCGTGATGTTCTTGCTAAGCTAGGATAAGCGCCGAGGGGTGAAGCCATGTCTAACAGGATTTTACACGGCTGTCCCAGTGTGCCCCCCAAAACTGCAAGCGGATTCATGGGGGAAACAAGCTAGGTTATGCTAGGCTAGCTTGTGCTATGCCAGCTACGCTATGCTATGCTTGCACCACTATTGCAAGTTGGGCCAATTTTTCGCGTTTTGGAATCCCAAAAAAGACTAGTACCTTTGAGGTGATATGAAGAGGTGCGCATACGCTTGTGCCTTCGGTGATCACACTCGAACAGGCTACAAAGCCGGCTTCCCTGTTATAATACCTTATCTGCGGTGGTGCACCCTTTACAGGGGATGTAGTACTTTTTCCCTGTCTTTTTTTGCTGACGCCATCGAACCTAGTTCAAGCTTAAACAGCTTCACTTGCAATAAATTATGCCAATTTATATTGTGTACATGGTAAGGTACAAAACACACCCCGCTTGTAGAAAATGTTCTGTCCGCCCGTGTAAACGGGTATGAAATCCCTCCAAAGACGGAGGTCTCTTACACCTTTTTTTTTTCGTTGGCGGTCTTTTCTTACGCCCTTTTTCTTTACACCTTTTTCTTAGTTTCCAACACCCTAATTTGTACCTTTACACCCTTTCGGGAAAAAGGTTGTTGAATGAACACCCTTCTTGAAAGGTATTGAAATGGCGGGGAATTTTCGTTTGGTATTTAATAAAATTCTAAGGGTGTTGAAATAATAAACACGCTTCTTGAAGGGTGTAGAAATGGCGGGGAATTTCGTTTGGTATTTAATAAAATTATATGACCTATTGAGCATAATAGCTACCTCACGATTAAATTTTTTTTTTGCAAATCGGCATGCTGACTTGTATATGCTCACATTAAAATGCATAATTCTGAAATTAGCGCTAAAATATCTTATTTTTGCGACAAGCCATCGACTCTATCGGATGACTTTCCTCTGCTGGCTATAAAAGCAAAAAGAGCAGATGTATTTTCACGTAAGTACGTAACCGCTGTCCCCATGCATCCCGTTGGTTTTCTTGCTCAATTCATTTAATGGTCAAGTGGGACTTGTGCGTGTTGATAATGTCTGTATGTCATGCTGCGCTTTCGGACCATCCACACCGTGGCGCGTAGCTCCGCTGGCCACACCCTTATTTTAGGGTGTTCACACGAACACCCTTCTTTCATCCTTACACCCTTTTTTGGCCAAAACACCTTTTAGAGGTGTTAGCCATGGGACAAGATGCTTACACCCTTTTCGGCCAAAAAGGGTGCAAGAAAGTTTAGTGTATAAGATAACACTTCACGGTCAGGCATTGCAACAAGACATTGCAAAAACCCACGATTCATTAAACACCGTTCGCCCCAGTGTAAATACAACTTACCCTCATCATATTGATTTATTATGAGGTTTAGCGCGTCGACGCTAGGCGATGAGGCGTGCCGCACTGGAGGGCTCCGGGTTAATTTAGACCACCTGGGGATCTTTAACGTACGCCGAAATCTCGAACACACGGGCGTTTTCGCTTTCCGACGGGTGCATTCGCATCCTCTGTTTCCTTCTCATTTGGGCCTTTTTTCGTCTACGCTATTCACACTCAGCATCGGTGTATTAAGAGGTAAAATCAGACTAAGAAAATTAGATATGACGATAAAAATGAAGTGATGTTTGCACACAGGCTATCGTTTTCCTTTTAGGTTTTATCTTGCCAGCGTCGTATCACAGCCCCCCCCCCCCAAAAAAAAATATTTCTGGCTATGCCACTGTTACCGTGTAACGGATTATCATCATAATTAACATCATCATCATAACCATTATCCTTATGTCCACTACAGTACGAAGACATTTTCCGAAATGAGGGGGATTCAGCCGAAGACTACACCGCAGTGGCAGTCTTGTTCTGGTGAGGGAACGCTCTTGGCGTCCCAGTGAACCACCCCCCTCTGGTTGCATCTATCTGGTGTAGCGTATTTAGTATCCGGTGATGTTACACCATACCAGGCTCGAAAGCGTTCCAGGCCCGGGAACATACCTGTATCATAGTTTAAATTATTCAGGGAGAGCATAAAAAAACACCCTTCATCGATGCACCAGCATAAGTACTGCTTCTAAGACTGCATAAATGTGGGGGAGTGTCACGCCAAACATGTAGCTTACGCCGGCAATACCTGAGGGAAGCCGCACACATTTTGACGCGCACCGCAAACGAACATTTCGAGTCAACGTTATCTTATTTTTAGGCTTGCGCCACTCTCTTAGTGGCTGACCGGATAGTACTCTTAATAAAAAAGGTCGCATAAAGGTAGTAATGGCCTAACTCCTTACGAACCTTACTACCCCGCGGTTTTGTACGTAGGCTCTGCCGCTAACAACTGCATGGTTAGGAAATTGACTGAGTGTAGGAAGTAGTATGCACTATATTAAGGTCGTGCTTTTCACTAGGTCATGCATGGCCAGTTAGTAAACGCATGCAGCTCAGAAGACTGTTATCGCTAGGACTTTACTAGTGGAGGTAGTTGTACTTACTACCTGCTTCAGTTAGTAACTAAATTTACTACCTCCAGTTACTAAGTACCTGGTGTATACTGGGACAAGTAATTTGTTAGTGTTTCATTAATGAATGCCCCGATCTTTGTTTTAAGAGTGTAGATCAGATAGATGTTGCGGAACGCCCACGGTCGTAAACGAATGACAGCAATCTCAACCATTGACAGATAGATCCTCCGAAGGACGAGTCAGGCGACGAGGAGGGTGCAACTTCAGCGTTTCATTCTCGATGCCATGCGATTCGTTGTACAAAACACTTTGTGGCCCCTCCCACGTCATCGTCTCTAACGTGTCTTTATGCACGAATTTCACGCGGAATCACATTCACGCGCGCCGCTTCTCGTCGTATACACATCCCCGTGTTGTTGCAGGCAGCTTGAGGCCAGGCGCTCGCTTGCAACGCTGCGAGAATGGGTGAGACGGCTTCGGGAGAGGAATGCACATTAGTCTTAATGATTCAGGAAGTGGTCGCTGCTGGCGCGGCCGGCCACTGTCTCATATACCGTGGAAGTGCCGAGTAGGAAGAGGAGTCTAGCCTCCGTACGCTTTGGCAAACAGCGGATGAGGAGGACACAGTAGCCGAAGAGGGAAGCGCGTCTCCGTGTGCACATCCAACTTTATATCACGACAGCCCATCACAATGCAACCTCTCCCCCCTCCCCTTCTTTCCTGCATGCGTGAAGTTGGCGCGCATGCGAGTTCACAATTCCCAAAATTAATCTTGCTTTGTACCCTGCAGCGCCGGGCTTCTGCGGTGTAACCGAGGGAGCTCCAGGAAGGCGGGCGAGAGGGCGGGCTGGACAGGGCGAGGTGGAAGGAGGGTGGGTGATTTCTTTGTCTTTTTATTTCTTCTGGTAGCACGGCCTTTTGTTTCTGCTGGGCTCCTACGGCGGGACCAGATATCCAAGGAGTTATAGTGAAGAATGGGGGGAGGGGGGCTGCGCATTGAAGTAGCAGCAGCGGTAGCAGCGGCAGCGCGGAGGAAAATTACGCGGCGCTATCTAATGGGGGGACACCCTTTCCCGCCGTGTTTGGCGGCGAGCTGGTGCACGCTCTGTGCTACGGGGTGGCTTGTTGTCTCTAACCCTGGAGACTCTGCACGCTTGGGAGACTTTGGGGCAGAAAATACCGAGGCGCGAGCGGGTGCACGCTCCGAACACAATGGGCCGCTGTTCTGCTCTTGCTGTTCTTTGACGCTGCCTCTTCATCTTTTCTTCCTATCTTCGCGTGCGAGAGGCTCTGCGCTGCGTTTTTAATGACTTCCCTTGGCCAAGAAGGTGGTAGTGGTGGTGGTGGCCGGGATCCCCGTGCGTTCGTCGGGCGTCCGAGGTGACGGCGTTGTGCCTGCCGTGCACGGACTTGCGAAGGCGGAGCACGTGGTCTCCAGCTTCCTCGGTGGTGCGGCTGCGCTAGATAGATGTGTACGGTGGGGACGCGGCCGAAGGCTGATGCCGTTGGGTTCACTGGCTTCGGTCGTTGTCCCGACGACTAAGACAACCCCGTACCCTCCCCGTCCACCCTCCTTTCCCTCGTAATGTTTGTGTGTATGAGTGAACTCGATATGCCAGCACGGAGGTCCTGGCAGACGACGTCTTGCATGGTTGAATGCGTTCCTTTGCTCAGCTTAATGCACAACAACAAAAAGGAAGCCCTCGCTAGCACAGACAACGTTTCGCATATCTGGTATCATCATCATCATCATCATCATCAAGTTTGTGTCCGCTGTGAAACAGAGGCCTATCCCAAAGTTTTCTAGCCATGTCCATTGTGTGTACTCTTCCCGAGTATATTCGTTCCTCCGAATCTATTCTTCCTCCAGAATTTACGTAGTTCTTCGTTCCATCGAGTCCTTGGTCTGCCTCCACTTCATTTACGGTGCGTTGGCAGCCGGTCTCTTGGCAGCATCTCCTGTTAACTGAAAACTAAAACCGCCTCGCACGCCCCAACGACTGAAGCTGCACCACGCCTCCTGTTCACTTATCAGCAGTTATCAAACAATCTGCACTCTGTTTCCTGCCAGGAAATTTGAATCCATGCTTTGGCTGAATTCAGTGCCGTCAAGTTCCCGATTTCCAGTGGTTCTGGCCACTCTCTGGCGTAAATGAAACGGGTGGCCAGACGTCCTCTTGTGACTTGCTTCCAAATGTCATCGAGGCGTGGTGCCAAGTGTACCTTTAATAACGTCAGAAACTCAACATAGGAGAAAAAAAATCAATAAACTCTACGCAGCTTCAGGTAAATTCAAGTAATTCTAGGAAAATCCATGTAATCCTACGTAACGCAGCAAGCACTTATTTAGAAGCAAAAGAGTGCTTTCACATTTAAAACTATTATCGGAGATGACTTATGACTGCATTTTTTCGAATTTCATTTAGAGCAAAAAATGAATGCGCGCAACAAAAACTCAAACTGCGTCAAACGATAACTACTTTACCAGATGCTGAGAGCTGTTTGCTTGTTTTTGTTTCAGTAGGGTTTTTTTTTTTTTTTTGCTGAAAATGTGCTGGGGAAAAAAGTCACAGCAGATTTGTGTGACCTCGCAGGATAAAAGACCAAAATCCAGTGAAGCGGTTACTCCGGTTAGCTCCTCTCCTTCCGAACTCTGGCAAACGGCCCTAACTCTCCAAAACTCCTATAAGTGTCCGGTCCATAGTGACACAACCCACGACATGGCTACCATCGACTTATGGAAGCTTTGTGCCATATTTAGTTCTTCAACTATATAAAAAAAATAAAGTCAACGCGTTCTGTAAAATATGCCTTACAAAGCCTTGAAGCGCCTGCATTGGTGCTTTGTTTTCGTTTCCCATAATCAGGTCACGCACGTAAAACTTTTCCCGTGCATAAGCTATAATATTCCCCACACTTCCAACAAATTTGAACAATGTGCGGCACTTGGTTCTCTCAGTACAGCGAGAAAACTTACCATGCGCTTCGTAACGCTTTTAAACAGGGCCAAACACGCGCCCTTTTCATTTGGTTGTTTTCTATACAAGGCACCTTAAGATTAGGCCATGGAATTGCATGAAACGTTCCCTGGATACCACACGCAACATTTGCACCATTGCTTCCGAACACAGTCAATGCCGCATTTTTGATGTAAATTATTTGCACCCTTACTGTCTATAACTAACACCCTTACATTATAGCAAAAAAAATAACAACAAAGAAAAATACCTTGTAAGGGGTGTCTTGTAAATTATAACACCTTTTCTTCCTTGCAAAAACACAAGAATATACACTTTTAAAGGTTGTTTTATAGTTAATTACACCCTTTCAAGGGGTGTATTCCTTTGTTGAATTCCTTTTTTGGTAGACGGTAAGGGTAGTAGTAGACAAAAAGGAAGTAAATCATTTCACAGTGCAGTTATCCTGGAAAACCCGCGCATAACGGTTTTATGACGCCTTTATTTACGTGATTTGTTAACTCTCGCCAAAAAACTTCAAACTAACTCACGCACCGCAGAACTTCGCCGTACGTCACCCATCAGCCACCATACCCTGAAAGGCTGCTGAAACTTTTCGTCCTACCCCCCCCCCCCCCCCCCCTCAAAGCCTCATCGCATCGCATCGCTGCTGAAACTGAGTAAACTGTCGTTATTGCGAAATAGCTTTATTAGAAACATATATTTATGCGAACCGTTTTATATCCCGCGCTGCATTGCATCGAAAGAAAAATGTACCCGCTTGTAAGAAAACACCGCTTATAACGATTCCACTTCGTTTTGGCTCGAGGTTTTCGCTATAACGACGGTTTTTTAACGACTCCGTGCAAAGGGCTCAGTGAAACATGTGGATAATTTCTGCGGCTTGAGTTACTAATCCTCCGGAAGAGGAGAATTTCGAGGGGAGAGGGAAAGAGCGTGAGGAGCAGGAGTGGGAGAGAGGCGAGGGAGTTGGGAAACAAGGGTGGCAGAAAACTGTCGTCTTACGGCGACATCTGCTGCAAAGCAAGCGGAGAGGCGTCCAATTTGTTTCTCGGCCTTTGTCTTCCATCACTGAAGTGTTTATTTTTACGCAATGTGGCACTTCAAGTACACTTCCCCGCAGAGAACAAAAAGTGAATGAACACTCGACAAAACGTACAAAACCAGGAAAGAAAAACATTGCTTCGACAGCTCCGAGGTTTTCTGTGTGTTGTAGCGACAGCGTACGCAAGAGTAATGACAACTTCTCCCGATTGATGTACGCGAATACCACAGACGTCAACGCAAGCGTGTTCGCGAACGCCTCTCGAAGGCGCATTGTTACCTACGCGTATGTATCCAAGAGTCACTAGTCGTATACAGTCGATGGGATAGGAAAAGAGGCTGCATCTAGACATATAAAGAGTCTAAGTGCATAAGGAGGGCGTTGCTTCTTAGACTCTGGCACAACGTTTGGAAACGACAATTCCGACGCGAGTAATCATCGTTCGAGGACCGCAACCAGGCCACAAGTACCTCCACCGCGGATGACCTGAGGCGCAGAATGCCAGAATGCTTGTGGCGACTACTAGAAATCCAAAACGAGACAAAAAAGAAGCCGTCGGAAGACTAAAACAAAAACGGCCACAGGAAGGGGGCGCCACGGTGAAGCCAACTGAAAACAGGAAAGGGGTGGGGAGAGCACCCTTGTCCCATTGAGCGTGAGCCAATCGAAAGCGATCGACGAACGAGTCAACCGGTCATCAATACCGCCTGCGCGCCGCTGATGCAAGCCGAAGCCCGCCGACGGCAATAAACGTCGCGGTAGCTCGTAAGCGCTAAACACCGGGGTTGGCGGTTAGGCTTAGCTCGGCGCGCCGTTGACGCACGGGCCTCCGGGCCTGGGGGGGGTCCCACTGGGGCGGCGGTTGGCCGTTCCCGCCAGTCTGCGCTCGCTTCTTCGTGCTCGAGCCACGGGACGGTAGGCGGGACTGGACGGAGAGGGGAGGATTTCGCATGCTGCAGCCGTGATCATACTAGAAGGCTTGCGACGCGCGCGTCTCGCAAGCCCCGAGAGGCACAGTCGGGGCGGAGAGGAGCCGGCCGCGTGTGCACTAGGGTTAGCGCTAACGACCCATTGTTTTTCGTGATTTGGCCGCGGGGCTAGGGGGAAAAACACTTGCTGGGGAGACCGCGCGGGACTGCGCGAGCAACGGCTACCGTCGCCTGTACTTTTGCTCTTTTGTTTCTTCGTTGACGTTGTCGCCGCTCGCGCAAGGGACGCGAAGCTGGTTGTGGAGAGGGCTCCTCTCGCGGTAGACGTTGGTGGCCGAGGAGACTCACACGCGCACTCTGCCATTTGGTCTGGGCACGCATGCATAGCAAGCAGCAAAGCCTGCCGACTTTTTTTTTCTTCTTTGGTGTAGGCACCCCCCCCCTCCCTCCGTGTTTCTCTACACTGAAGGACGTCCTGGAGACTTCCGGATTGCCCAACACGTTTCCCCGGGTGGATTAAACGGCGGAGTCGGCGCGTAACGGCGGAGGGTGCGTGCATACGTCTGCATACACGTTATCAGGGCGCGGGTTCGGCGGTGTCGGGGCAGGGCCGGGGTTCCTCGTATCGTGGCGAGGCGTCGATTTTATTAAAGGGCGAACGTAGTCTACAATCACGGGCTCCGCATGTGGTCCTATAGAGGTCGAGGAAAGAGCGCGACTAACTCGCAGCTTTGTGTGTATACAATGGCACCGTCCGGTCCGTTGGGTCAGTCCGGCCGGGGGCGCAGCTAACTTGGGTGCTGTTTGTATAGGAGGTAGTTTCGTGTGGTCCAAGAAGGTAGTGCCGTAAAAAGAAATAACAGGGCCTTTATAAAGGCTGGGTCAACAAGCTGCTGAAGGACGTTTATCAAAATCGCGATGGCGGTGGGGGAGCTCCGAATTCTATATTGAAAGAGTGTCATTAAACAGGCGTTCGTTCTGACCGTCACACGGTGTAGAGCTATAGAGCTGCTGTCTTGCACTTTAGGTGTCCCGTCTGACGTGTTTGATGCGGTGCTTTTGCCGGCAGGTCAATGGTTTTGTGTTCTGAGTTGGCGAAAACGACTGTAACCCTCACCTTGCCACCGGCAGTGGGTTGTGCACCGTAGATGCGGAAAGGTTCGGTAGGTTTAGGTCAAACAATAAACATACAAAGCCATTGTATTATTGTGCTGTTAGGTGTAGGAATAGGGAGGAACAGTTGTGTCACTTGTACGATAAACGCAAGACGAGGAATAAGAAGTGCAAAAAGTTCGTATCCAGAACATCACAGCGTAAAAAGACTATTGCGGAAAATTTCTAAGCAATCCTGTTTCTTAAGTTAAACGTTCGCGATTCCAACGCTATTCGCATCACACTTCATACGACATATTCTTTCACTCCCCCCCCCCCCCCCCCGGGCAACGAAAATTCTCATGAGTTTCAGTACAGCTATGGTCAAATGTGTAACGTCTCGTGTTTCCCGCCTTTCAACGTTTCGGTGCGCCTGGCGTTGAGATCACTGACCAATCAGAGTTGAGGCCATTAGCCAATCAGAGTTATGAGCCGACCTCTCCCCGTATATGTTATGTCTTTTGTTTTGAAGTGTCCTTTGTTTACACGTGTCAAGACTGTCTCTGACCAAACTTGTTTAAATGATGCCTTCAACATTAATTACAATTGATGTGGACAATGGGATATGGAAATTAACCCTAAGAATTCTGCCTGCATGGCAGTCCCAAACAAGCAAACGCCTTTGATGTTTGACTATACAGTGAACACGAACCAAATCAAAAGGTCCACCCAAATTAAATATCCTAGTATGGCAATTACAGATACACTAAATTTGAATGCACATATCGACAATATCTGCGGATCTGCTCAGCGCGAACTTGGAGTACTGAGACGTAAATTAAAAGGTGCTCCTCCTAAGGTTAAACTTCAGGCGTACAAAGCTATTGTTCGACCTACCTTAGAATACGCTAGTGTAATCTGGGACCCGCACCAAAAATATCAAATAAATAAATTGGAGCGTGTTCAGAGGCTAGCAGAGTGATTTTTTTTTTTTTCATTTATGAGAGGAAGCAGTCAATAGCATCCCTGCTCACTGAGGTTAAACTCCCTCAACTTGAAATTCGTCGAAAAATCGCGCGACTAAAATTTTTGTATCAGCTTTACAATAATAAGCTCAATTTAAACCTTAATCTCTATTTGCATCCCACAGGAAGATTTTCATCACGAACCAATCACCCCCATGTTGTTATGCCCTACACACCAAGAATTGACACATTTAAAAAAACTTTTCTTGTCAGAACGATTGTCGAGCGGAACTGCCTTGCCGCAGATTTCTTTGAAAATGCAGACACAGTTGAATCTTTTGTTGCTAAATTAGAATTGTCATTGTCTGATGTCTTTCCCACTCTGCAACAGCCCGACAGGGCTTACAGTATTGTGAATAAATAAATATGTGAAATGACAGCGAAACTTTTCGCCGTCGATTCGCAACCAGAGCGAAAGAACAGCGAACGAAGGCCTGCGTGGCTGAGGTGGCGCTGCGTTCGCTCCCCTGCTTACGTGAGAGACATCAGGGGCGGTATTCTCGTGTTTCTCCGTTTTGAAAACGTCCGTTTCGCGTCCGTTTTATTGTGACGTA
This sequence comes from Haemaphysalis longicornis, assembly GCF_048455015.1. Taxonomy (NCBI): domain Eukaryota; kingdom Metazoa; phylum Arthropoda; class Arachnida; order Ixodida; family Ixodidae; genus Haemaphysalis; species Haemaphysalis longicornis. The sequence goes on from NW_027526407.1 coordinate 53,877,090, forward strand.
CTTCCAGTTGTAGGCGGGCTTTGGCTTGACTTTCGCGCAACTGTTCTTTTAAACACATGTTAAACGACCAAGCCTAATTTAAACTATCTTTTATGTGGTTATTGTTCCGCCAGCGAACCAACAACAACTCGACAAAAAATCGTCTGCTCCAAATCGTCTGCCCGAGAAGCCGTGGCTCATATGCCCACCGTGCTCGCATGGCGTCACATCCGGGTGTTCGCTTTCAGCCAATGAGGGCTTGTTCAAAACGGACACTTTTGAAACGGATACAAAACGGACAAAACACGAGAATACCGCCCCAGGTCGAAACACTGCTCGTCCCGTGACTCTACCGACGCGCCGGCCGTCTCGACGGGTCCCGTGACTCCCGCCACCGCTTGTACGTGTTGTAAAATGACGTGTACAACCAAAGCATGGCGGCAAAAGAAGAAGCCATTGGGAATGACGGTGACGAAACGCCGGAACTGGTGGGCAACAAAAGGAGTGACAGGCAGCCAATGCCGGTGCTATAATGAAAGCGAGAAAACGGAACCACTGAGACAGAGAGCTAAGCACGGTTGGTACGCTGCACCGCATTCGCACGATTCGAACGCGCACCCTTTTTTGTTTTGCCAAAATTCGCCTTCAAATTTGTGTGCGCGTTACACCCAGGCTGAAAGCCGAAATCGGCTTCGAAGCGGCCAGCAGTGTCACCATGGACACGAATTCCTCCCAAAATCCCATTCTAAATCTGTGCGGTAGAATCAGCGCGAAGTATTCTTTTTTTCAATTTTTTCTACGTAAACTTAGCTGCGCGTTACAACCTGGGAAGCGTTATAGAATAGTGCAAATACGGTATACGATGCGCGTGCGAGAAACGCCGCACGAAGTTGCATACTTATGAAGTAGGTGCAAGGCGCGTTCATCAGGCTGAGCCTCAGATTTGCGAAGGAGAAGTAAGTGATGTTCACACAGTCTTAAAGATCCACCAACGGATTTTGAATTATTTGTTCCTGACAGCGTAGTTTAGGCCACATCCATTGTTTTGGCAAAAAATGGAGTAGGCTCATGTATTTAGAGGTAGTTACTGTTTCAGTGCGGTAACTAACGAACATAAAGGAAATGCAGCCATGAGGGCAATGAAGGATTTAGGCTCGCGGAATTATTCGGGCAGTATACTGCGCAACCACCATATACACCACCACCACCATATATATATATATATATATATATATATATATATATATATATATATATATATATATATATATATATATATATATATATATATATATATATATATATATATATATATATATATATATATATATATATATATATAGTAAGGAAATGAGGGGCTCGTTGAGGAAATACAGAAAGATAGGTCAGCAGTCTAGGACGCCACAGGAGGCATAGGGGTGTGGTTAGGCTCTTTTCTTTTTTACTACGGTTAATGAAGTGAACATTTTTTTTTATATACAGAAGAAAGAAAGAAAAACACGCGCCCAGAGTGGGGACCGAACCCACGCCTTTCGATTACATGTCGAATGCCTTTCGACATGTAATTCGACATGTAATCGAAAGGCGTGGGTTCGGTCCCCACTCTGGGCGCGTGTTTTTCTTTCTTTCTTCTGTATATAAAAAAAATGTTCACTTCATTAACCGTAGTAAAAAAGAAAAGAGCCTAACCACACCCCTATGCCTCCTGTGGCGTCGTAGACTGCTGACCTATCTTTCTATATATATATATATATATATATATATATATATATATATATATATATATTGCAAAGGGGTTTATTGGAAGGAAGACAGAGTCCGCTGGACAGGGATCAAGAGGCGAAACCGTCCAAGGTGAACCAGCCAGAGGATTCGACTCGAGCCGCGCGATCACGCACGGGTGATGACAGCCGTTGATCCGTGCTACATGCTCATACGGGGATTGACCGGTCGGTAAAGAGGGATTCGACGGCGAGAGCACTTCAAGCAATCTCCATTACAATATATATATATATATATATATATATATATATATATATATATATATATATATATATATATATATATATATATATATATATATATATATATATATATATATATATATATATATATACACCACCATATACACACAAGGAGGCACTTCGACGATGCATCGGTGCACTGAACCGGTTACCGCAAAAAACACTTGGGTAGCGTCAAGAAATGGATTTGTGGGAAGGGAGATGATATGACGCTTATCTGCCTGCATACCACAGCTGGGACGGTATTCTCGTAACTTGTGACGTACTTCCAGTTGTAGGCGGGCTTTGGGTTGACTTTTGCGCAACTGTTCTTGTACACACATTTTAAACGACTAAACCGATTTTAAACTATCCTTTATGTGTTTATTATTCCGCCAGCGAACCAATAACATTGCGAAGAAAAATCGTCTGCTCCAAATCGTCTGCTCCGTGAAGCCGAGGCTCATAGCTCCGCCGTGCTTGCATGGCGTCACATCCGGTGTTCGCGTTTAGCCGGTGAGGGCTTGCTCAAAACCGATAATTTTGAAACGGACACAAAAGCGGACAAAACACGAGAATAACGCCCTTGGAGTCTTCGTAAGAGCCTTAGGCTTCTCGTGGTTATTGCCAAAAGAGCAGAAAGAGGAAGCAATGAGATAAAAGCACTGGAAACCACGCACTCTGTCTTTCCCACCACATCTTTCCCTATCCTGACTACTTCCAGAAGAGGTGATATAACCAGGGCCAAAAATGGCTCAAGAAAACAATTTGCAAGTGAAGCAGGTCTGTAGCAGAGCCTGTAGCTTCATCGTATCCTGATCATCCTGGGGCGGTATTCTCGTGCTTTGTCCGTTTTGTATCCGTTTCAAAAGTGTCCGTTTTGAGCAAGCCCTCACCGGCTAAAAGCGAACACCCGGATGTGACGCCGTGCAAGCACGGCGGAGCTATGAGCCTCGGCTTCACAGAGCAGACGCAGACGGTTTGGAGCAGAACACTTTTCGTCGCATTGTTGTTGGTTCGCTGGCGGAACAATAAACACATAAAAGATAGTTTAAAATAGGTTTAGTCGTTTATAATGTGTGTGCAAGAACTGTTGCGCAAAAGCCAACCCAAATCCCGCCAACACTTGGAAGTACGCCGCAATAAAACGGACGCAAAATGGACGTTTTCAAAACGAACAAACAGGAGAGTACCACCCTGATCAGGCCCAGTAAGAACCAAACATTGAATCAACACACGTATTTATACGAACGTTCTGTGGAGCATCAGGCAAGGGGAGTGTATACACGTGGAGTTCCGTAGAGTCTCGTTCCATTGTTTATTACCACGGGCACTCAGGCTGAACGGCAAGCAAGCTTGAGGACGAACTTGAATTGCTAATTAAATGTAATGCTTCACTGCGACGGATCGCGAGCTTTGCGCTTTGTTGCTGCCTGCTATGTAAGCTTGTCGTTTGCATATGCACCGTCTCGCACGAAGTGGCGACGCTGCATTTATGAATACGCAATTCTATGACGTGCGGAGACGCCCCGCTGTCACGTGGCAGGTGACGTCCCAGCGTAAAGCTTCAGCAGTTATCAGGGCTCCTCAATGGTCCAACCGTATCACCACGAACTTTTAGATTTTACGAAAAGGGAAACTGCGCGTAAAACGAGGGCCCAAGAGAAGACGACTAGACACACAGGGCGTAGACTAGCAACTGATTTTTAGTTCAGTAAAGAAACACATTAAGAACGAAAATACGTTCTACGCATGCGCGATAACCTAGGGCACAGAACGAAGATAAACAACAAAAGAAGAACCAAAAACACAGCCCAAAAACAGCGCAACACGGGGAGCAAGGAACTTGACACAAGGCAATTAATGCAATGTACCAACTATCCCAAGTACCAAAGGTACCAAGTACCTTTTCGTAATGTACCAACTATACCAAGTACCAACTGGCCCAAGTACCAAAAGTACCAAGTACCTTTTCGTAATGTACCAACTAGCCCAAGTTTGTATTCTATTTAGCCATGAGGATTGCGCGGAACGACGACACGAAGAGGAGAAAACAGGACGAGCGCATCCTGCGCTCGTCCTGTTGTCTCCTTTTTGTGTCGACGGTTCCGCGCAATCCTCATGGCTTTTCAAGTATCATACCAACTAGCCCGTCAACAAATCTGGCTGAAATTCTATTTAGATTTTACTTTTAAGTGCCAGCTTTTTAGCGCTTCTGTTCGGGTTCAAGCAGTGCGAGTCTTTGGCAGCGTTTCCATTTACGGTTTTCTTTTCAATTGTATTTTGTATGTCCGGACTCTTCTCGCAGCATTCTCTTGTTTTTCTTGTCCTTTTTTTAACGTTTCATGTTTGTCTTCTTCCTGCTGCAACCCTAATGTCTGATATTCACTACTCATCAACGCAGTCACCCCCCATCTGGTGTATCAAGCCTTGTCCATACCAGGGCTGACCTCACCAGTTCACATTAAAGAGCATTCTCTCTCTCTCTCTCTCTCTCTCTTGGTTTATGAGTTGTGTTGTATCAAACCGATCGATAAAGTGGACTGTAACGACGTACCGGGGTCTCCCGCAGGCAAAACTGTACGAAGCAGACATGACCACATTGTGTTTTAGAATGGCCGTGAAGACAAAATACAACCTTGGTCAGTTTGAAAGAGCTAGACTTCGGTAAATAACCATGGTCTCCATTACGTGTGACGAAAGGAGTTTTTTAACCGAAAGAACGCAAGAAATTTTTGCAAACTTTCAAATTTCGCGCTGCAGTGCAACGTTGAGACCAGTGCGTTCACTGTACGTTAGCACTCAGGTATCACTAGCAAAAGGAACAAATGGCCCCGCTAGAACAAATGGCCCCGCACAAACAAGATTTTGTGACGTCATAGAAACATCGCCATAACATGGCTGGCGCGTCAACACTGCTTCGTCTGTTTTCTATCATTTCTCATTATATGTTCAAAGTTTGCTATAAAGTTGATATCGTTGTTATGGGTACAAAGCAGTCGTTGTAATGAACGAAACTTGTATTTTTATCTTCATGGCCCCTTAAAGCAGCTATGCACCTGCGGCCATGAGTCGGCGGGCTCACTCACGAGTGCACTCGCACACCTACGACTCACCACTCATGAGTGAGTGTTGAGTGAGCCTCGCCATCGTTTCGGACTGGCGAGTGTGAGTGCGAGCCCCACTCGCAGCGAGCCCCTCTCACCACAGCGAGTGCGAGAGCAACTCCCGGGAAGCCCCGCTCACCACTCGCGAGTGCGAGAGCCACTCGCCGTGAGCTCCGTTCACCACTCGCGAGTGCACTCGCACTATTTGCGCCATTTGCGGGGCTTGCCGGGGTGAGCGCCACTATTGCGCTTGTACTCACTGTTGGCTATTCGTCGCAAAAGCAGCTCGCTGTGATGGTTGTTAATGGCGGGATTGCTTTTAGCTTCGTAAATATGTCGTCACTGAGCTCCGGCTACGGGGCAGAATTAGTTCTCTGGTGGCGTGTTGATTTAAGAATATGACTTGGACGGCCTTCTGAGGCCATAATACTAATACTGTTCAGTTTCATGACTCATTGAGGGTCTGCTGCACACATTCGCGTGCGAGGGGACATGTCCCCTCTGCCACAGTGTCTGGCGTCTGTCTATCGCCGGCCTGTAGCGCCTGCCTGTAGCGCCTGTCTAGCGTCTCGCGCCTGTCTCGTCTACTCTGTTTCTTCGTCTGTGTTTTTTGTTGCGCTTCAAATCATGGCAACTATTCATAAACTAGCCCAGTAAGAAGTTCTTCTAAGCATCAAGGGGGTTTTCAGATTTAGGGGTTTGCAAAAGTTTTGCCTATATAAACCTCTCGTGCAAGAAGTCATTTTATCTTTTGTCCGGCGGCTTAATTGAGGGACAGACAGACAGAAAAAAATTATAAAATAGCCCAAGAAGGACCATCGTATTTTTAAAAAATGGCGGCGAAATGCGACGCCCGCACGGCAGGCCGCGGGAACGCTCAGCAGGCGATTGTTTGGGTTCGAACCGCGACGCCGCCGGCGGCGTGAATCATGGGGTTGCGCAACGCGCTAAACGGGCCATTAGGCACGGCTGACTGGCGCTGACGAATTTCGCGGGTCACGCTCCCTGCGCCCGGGCGGCGACCGCTCGAGCGCTGCCGTCGGAACAGACGCAAGCTCCCATGTCGTCGATGAGGGCCGTGTACTCGCTACGTCTAAACGCTCTGCTTGTCGTCGTGCCGAGACTGGTCCCCGCGTTGTGTCTACGCGAGCATTCGCGTATAACGCGCAGCTGGCAGACGATCTACGGTGCGGCGCAGACGACAGAAAGCATGACGGACAGGTAGCAGACGACGGCCACACCGTGTCAAGGGCGGTTAAGGTTCCTCGCTTGCGCTGGTAAACAAGGTCGTTAAAATTTATAATAAAGGCCGTATGTCACCGGCTGTCTTCACCCTGCAAAATGAGGAGAGCGTGACAGACGGGTGCGCGCATGTTGCGTCTAATGGTCCTTGTCGTCGCTTTATGTCGCGGGACTTGAATTCGCCTAAAAGGTAGAATAAAGAAAACGTCGCCGGTGGCATCTACGTTTATATAGGTCCTAAATGTACGACGCGATAGCTTTACTTCGACGTCGAGAGAGCGTTTTGAAGGACAGCGGAGAGGAAGAATTGCTGCAACGGTTTTTAATCACCGTGGCACAGGAAAAACAGAAGCCATCTACGCTTGCGTGGGTTAAGATGTGGGTGTGAATGGTTGTGGTTGCAAGTGTTGGTGAGTTGAGCGAGGAGGCGACAGTGTCAGTGCTTCAAATTGTTTAATTCTAGTGTCTTGGCGGTACTCAAAGTTCCGGTTTTCGCTGAGGGAGAGCGAGAGATTAAACAGACAGACAGACAGACAGACAGACAGACAGACGGACGGACGGACGGACGGACGGACGGACGGACGGACGGACGGACGGATAGATAGATAGATAGATAGATAGATAGATAGATAGATAGATAGATAGATAGATAGATAGATAGATAGATAGATAGATAGATAGATGGATGGATGGATGGATGGATGGATGGATGGATGGATGGATGGATGGATGGATGGATGGATGGATGGATAGACGGATAGATGGATAGATAGGTGGATAGATAGATAGATAGATAGATAGATAGATAGATAGATAGATAGATAGATAGATAGATAGATAGATAGATAGATAGATAGATAGATAGATAGATAGATATGTAGGCGGCCGATGAGGCGGTGCGGCCGACCCACGTTTATTGTGGTTGCGTTGGCTGTGCCATGAACACGACGAGGCGCGTAGAACGTGGGTGCCGTTCCCGAGGTGCGCCGGGTGCCGAGTCTGTTCCGTACCGGCTGGTCAATCTGGTGATGATGATGGTGGCGCTGACGAAGATGATGATGGTGGCGCTACAGATAGATGGATAGATAGATTGATAGATAGATTGATAGATAGATTGATAGATAGATGGATAGATAGATGGATAGACAGACAGACAGGAGAGATAGAGAGAGAGATAGAGGCGGGGGGATGACGTCTTTATGCTGTAAAGAGAGTGAAGTAGAGAATACTTTTGTTGAGTAAAAAGTGATGGGATTGATTGATTGATTGATTGATTGTAAGGTTTTACGCGCCGATGCAACGCAGGCGATGAGGTGCGCCGTAGTAAAGGGCTCTGGATTAATTTTGAGCTCATGGGGATCTTTAACGTGAGCCAAAATCTCGTACACACGGGCGTTTTTGCTTTTCGCCTCCATCAGAAAAGCGGCCGCCGCGGTCGGGAATCGAACCGATCAGTGGACCTGTCTCTCATGTCGTCCAGTCGCTTCTCCTCTGTACGGGAAAAAGCAAACCGGGCGGAAAATCACACATCTTTTCTTTCGTCTCCAGTAAACTCATATAAATATACAGGGTGATCAAAATTAAGTAGAGAAGCTTTTTTTTTAATTAGGTGCTTAGATTTACGCGAAGGCCACATCTACAGTGAGGTTATGCACCCAAGGGGACACAGAATTAGGTTGTAATTATTTATGACAGTGGATTAAGTGACTAAAATTGAACAATTACTTTTTAGTGGCTGCAGCAAGCAGAGATGTTTGTATTGAAAAGTTTGACGCAATCATGTTTACACGCAGTTTCATTTTTCAGAATTCTTCTAGCACATACGTACTCCGAGATATTGAACTACGAAGTTTAATTGCCGTTCGCATGATTACGCATGCTAGACACTGAAGACCGGCGCAAAGCTCCTCGTTTTTGTTCTGTGTTTCGATGGCGGTTCCGAGTACTGCAAATTGCGCTAATGCCAGCCAAGTCTGAATGGGTACCAGATATCACTTTTTCATATGCCTCCACCCCGTTGTCCAACTAAACACCGTACACTGCTGGTACGTTACAAAAGGGAGGAGCTTTGCGCCGGTCTTCACTGTCTTGCATGCGCAATCATGCGAACGACAATTAAACTTCGCAGTTCGATATTTCGGAGTACAGATGAGATAGAAGAATTCTGGAAAATGAAACTGTGTGTAAACACGATTGTGTCAAAAGTTTCAATACAAGCATGTCTGCTTGCTGCAGCCACTAAAAAGTTATTTATTAAATTTTAAATAATTAAGCCACCGACATCAATATTTACTACGTCATTCTGTATCCCTCTGGGCGCATAACCTCACTGTAGAGGTTGTATTCACGTAAACCTAAACTAAACGGCTAATTTCTAAAAATCTGTCGACTTAACTTTGATCACCCAGGATACAAAATCCCCAAAATTGCCTAATGAAATATATATACACAAATATTCATCTATATATGGTACTACACATAACTCTCACGTATGTTGTTACACACTCGTCCAGGAAAAGGACAGTGCATTTAGTAATGCTCGAATATCTGCGTTGCTTGAAAGAAATCTTTCATGGCACTGGGAAATGATCCTAATAACGCTGTCCAGTTAAAAACAAATAAAAATTCCGCCATCAATGGGGTATATCCGTGAAGCGCATGCGCAGTAGTTCTTATGACCGGAATCATATCTCTCTTTAGATAAGCTGATATAAAAGCGCTAACGTAGCTTTCTTCTTTTCCTTCTTATGCGTAGCCTTATTTCGCCTTAAATGTTGTTTCCCCAAAAACGCCTTCCAAGGGGACCTTGCCTGAAGAACTAACTGTTGTCCTTGAAGTCCTCGAAAAGATCTTTCTTCCACATTTTCTTCCCTCTCTAAAACGCGCGGGTTTGGTTGCCCATTTTCCGGCTAACGCAACGTTAGCGTCTATAATTACGCGCGGAAGCAAAAAACACACAAAAGAAAGCTCATTTTTTTAACGCTTGGCCCCTTTAGGACACGTGCAAAAAAACGTTCAGGTTCCTGATGACTTCGCTTCGGCTTCAGCGAGCCACTTTATCTCCGACACGTGTCCTCAAGCTCAAACCCTCCACGTCAGCGTCTCCTAACGATGGATTAAGCTCTCGGGAATCCCCCTCTCTCCTCCCAACCCCACCCGGCTCTCTTCAGCGCGCACGAGACCATGGACGCTGTTCAGCCCTCCGACAAATGTTCTTTGCAATTGTACTTCCGCAACAAAAAGCGGGTCCATTGAAAGGAAGCGAGGGAAGATACATACGTCACATGTAATAGACCCAACTCCATGTCGCTTCCCCCCTCCCCTCGGCTCTTCTTCCCCCCTCTACAACTTTGAGTGTACAAGCTCCCGAATGCTTCTCAGTCTCCGTTTTCGACGTCGTTCGTTCTAGCCATGTTTTTTTTTCTTTTTTTTTTTAAGCGGACCGATAGAACCAGCAGAGTGTTCAGGGGAACATGCGAGGAGGAGGAGGAGGAGGAGGAGGAGGAGAGGGACGGAAGAAGCAGGGAGAAGTGAAGGGATCGCCACTCTCCTCCGTTCCATTGTGTGTCCCTTCACCGCAACAAACGTGACGGTGGAAAAGCAAACTCCGGCGATTCTCACTGAGTGCACGCACGCCGGCGGGTTTTCCATCTCTGACTGCGGCGTAAAAGCTTTCGCTCTTCAGCGGAGCGAGTCAAACGCGTGAGAACGGCTTTTCTGTCACCGTTGAGGGTGGGAGGAGGGACGCCTCGATTTCGACAGGAGCGTGCGCACGTCTCGCGTCGGCGAACACTCCCCCCCCCTGCCGGTTGGTCGCCATCGGGTCTGTTTGTTCAGCGCTTCATCGGGTGGCTTTGAGCCGCTCGTGTGCGTTACAAATACTTCTTTAAGCCCTAATGTTACCGTGTATTCGTTTCGCTGCTTCCCATTCGGACTTCCCGGCGCTTTTCCGTTCCCGGGCATCGCTTTTGACCCGCGATGCTCGGCCGCGTGGTGTCGCTGTGGTCGCATAAGGCTCTCTCCTGACCGCCACTAAAGGCGCCGTGGCGCGTGCTTGATGCCGCATTGAACGCGGAAGCTTTTGATGTTTCTGACGCCGAGTCGATCGAACGGAAGAGCTGTTTGGTTTAGATCTGCGTTAAGGCTAAAGTGCTCTGCGGCTTGTGTTAACGGTGGCCTAGCGGCTTTGGCTTGCGGTCCGTATACTAGGGAGTGGGTTCGTGCACTGCGATCTGGCTTGTTCCCGAAGAAGACCGTCGTTCGCTTCAGCGGGAATATCGGTAGATGAGATTTCGATGTGGTGGTGTGTGGTGAACACCCACCGTGGGCGGTATTTGTAAGGCAATTCAATTGTGCTATAGAAACCAGATGAACAAAGAAAGAAAGAAAAGTCTCGGGGTCCTAAAGTCTGCTTACATGCTTTGAAGGCGACAGCCTGTCGGTGATTATTAATAACCTCGCTGTAACATCGCAAATGTGCGCCTCTTTCTTCACAATTACTGAATCGCCTTTTGGGGCTAATTGCTTCAACCGGCTTCTTTGCTTTTGTGAGGCACAGATGGCCAGGACTATGCCAGGACATATACACAATGAAAGGTCGGTACACGCTTGTCGGAAATAGCCCTAGGGGAAGGGTTCAGCTTGATCTCTAATGCACTCCCTCGTCGGAGGGCGGTACACTTCCGTTTGGGATGAGTTAACCAATCACTCCAACACTGGCGGTTGGTGTTTCATTAAGGCCTTAGTGAACTGTAGCCAGCTTCATGTTTACCCCCTGGTGCTGCCTGGAGTTTCCAGAAGGCCATTGGTGTGTACTATAGGATAGCATTCCGGCAGGGTTCTCACGTACGCGCTAGTCAGATGCCTGTGAGCAGGTACCTAACCACTAGTCCTTTACATTATCTACATTGTTAAAAAAAAACACTTAATATTTACTAGAGCATTACCGCCACCATTGAAAGTGCGTGTAAAACATAGCCAAGGAATACCTGTGGACAGCGAAACCAAATTTCGACAGCTGGTTTGTAGGCATCGCAACACCAAGAAGACTGCAAAGCCACGCATTTTTATTTTATGTCACCTGCGATGGAGGGCGCCTCAAAGTACTATATTTGCTCGCGTAATGATCGCACGTTTCTTTAACTTGATGCCTTTTTAAGGGTGCGTTCACTGCGCGGGATAAGTTTTTTGTGAAAAAGTTTTGAGCACAAACAACGCAAGCAAGTTGTGGGGCAAAAGTTTTACAATAATGCTCATGAACATAATAAAAACATAATAGAAACTTTCCACACCACCGCCAGCCAATTTGCAAAGTGACGCAAAATGCAGTGTTTTCAAATTAGGGAATGCGCCGGAGCGAGTTTGCTGCGAGGTGACAACAGGTCGACCAATAACTGTCTGCCGCTGCCACAGTGCGAGACATCAAAACAGACATGGCTGCCGACGCAGAAAGCTGAGCGCATTTTTCTCCTTGTCTTGTGAGTACATTATCTGCCTTTAGTGAGAATTTCTTCCCCATCAATATTGAACGTATGCTTGCCGATATGCGAATATCGGAAAGTCTGTGGCGGTAGCGTAGCCGCGTCCGCTTTGAAAGGGATGAAACAGAGGTGTAAGCACGACCATCATCAGCTAGACTTACTTGGCACCCATACGACATATTTCTGCGGCAAGTTCAAGGTTCGTTCATTGTGCGGGAAATTAAAAAAAAGAACTGGTTGATTCCTATGTCATAGGAATCGGTAAAACACGAAAGTGAAATGTGCAGCGAAATCTGCAGCTGAGCATGATTTGCGGGTCGGCGGCTGTCTTGTGGGTGTGCTTGGCGAGCGACGTGCTGCTGGCGGGTCGCTTCTGCAAAGGTGCACTGGCGTCATTTCCGGGACGGATATAACGTCAGTGAAATCTTGGAGTATCGCGGCATAAAACACTTTCGTGTTAAAATATAAAACCTGAAAACGAACAACCCTTATAACGTACTCTTATGTACTAAAGGCCGCTTCCCCGCAAGAAGACCTTGTGTGCAGGGGTGCACCCTTTACAGGCCGCTTGCTTCGTTGTACTGGCGTCACTTCCTCGACGGATGTGACGTCACTCAAATGTTTGTGTATCCGGGAATAAAACACTTTCGTGTTAAAAGTAAACTACGTTTGGCTTATTCTGTGTTTCTCCCTTTTTTTCTTGGCGAGGGAGACTTTCCCCTCTCCGTACGCAGCCCTGTCAGGTGTCTGTTCCGCACTCCGGTGCGCCGTGTCACACGCCTCGTGTGAAACCCACAGTCGCGGCTCCAGGCGCGGCGTGATCAATGATCCCACGCCGTCGACGACGCACCGCGGAAGCCAGCGCCTCGCTCAATGGACACCAGGCAGCGCTGCCGTCGCTCGGCTGTCAGTGAGCCCCTTCAGCGCACGCGCTCCGGAATGTTCGCGCACGCCCCCTACCGGCGGACAGGGGAGGATCGGATGACAGATCGCGTGACACTCTCTCGGAGGGGGGAACCAGGCGTCACGCCCGACGCCCGTTGACTCGGGGCTAACGCGATTCGGATTCGGTTACCCGGCCCGCCCCGAGAGCTGCATGGAGGTGTTGTCTTTCAGCCCTAGCCCTCCCCGTCCTTGTCGACATAGTCGACGCGTGCTTCGATTTTTTGGCGCTTTTTCTCTCTTTTCGGTTTGTCTCGTCCTGGCCTGCAACGCTGACGGATGCTCTAGATTTCACCGTGGCCGGAGTGCTGAGGGTGTCATTTTCGGCTCGGTTCACCGTGCACCCAAGTACCCGGCATTGAGGGCTCGTACTGCATGATTGTACCTGCAAAATCATGAAGAGAAAGAAACACTCGCTAGAGTGTAGTGAGAGATACACCCTATTACCACGTAACAGTCTAACGTAAGGTTCCTGTGAGTGCAAACGTTACCTTCACTCAAACTCGCTGAGAGGACAGGTGTCCAACACTTACGTTTGGTGGAGAGATTTTCGTTGGAGACCTCGGCAGTCATGCCTCAAGCGTGTACATATATACATATATATATATATATATATATATATATATATATATATATATTGTCGCGAAGCCCCCGTTCCGTTTGCTTTTTTCAATTTTTTAGCATCCCTCTTCGGCCACCGAGGCCCGGCTTTTCTAAGAAACGCATGCGGAGGGTGTGTTAGCCCGTCGGCCGACCCGGGAGACGCGGCTCTCGAGGGGGACCATCGGTCGCATCTTGTGTTACCGCGGCCGTGGCGTCTCCGACCCCCCCGTTGCGCGCCTACGCGGGCCGCTATGTTCTCCGACCCTCGGTCTCGTTCAAACGGCCGCCTGTCTTTTCTCCTTTTCGAGTGTGTATACCTTTACTTTATTCTCACCCGTAATTTTTTTGCCAGAAACGGGCGCCTTCGAGTTTGAACTTTGTGTCTTCTGTGTGTGATTTTTTCCTTTTCACTTTGGCGGGGACATGTCTGATTGGAGCTAAGAAGCGTCTTCCTGATTGGCTGCGGGTGTGCCTTAGCCTTTTTCCACGCAGTCCGCACACGCTAGGATGCGCTCTTTCCCCCAATACATCCCCCACCAGACGGCTTAAGCAAATATAACGCGGCCTCTCTGGCTATTGAGGGCGAGAGGGCGGCCTGCACCAGCTCACTTCAGAAACTCTGCCGCCCGTCGTCGTGCCCTCCCGCCTTGAGCCCTTCGCCCGCCAGCTATGTCTCGCTAAGTACCCTTAATCTTTTGAATGTCTTTTTCATCTATGTAATAAGTGTAATTGTTTCAAGTTCGTATGTGCTAAATGTCACCAATGTCATCAGTAAAGTAAACAAGTTAACCTTTAACACCTCTTCAACGTTTCGACTTCTTCACTGCAATCTTCATGCTACAGTAGCGGCAGTATGTAACCAAAATAAGCTGTTACAATATATATATATATATATATATATATATATATATATATATATATATATATATATATATATATATATATATATATATATATACATACATATAGCGTCGCGATCACACATCTTAAATTGAAAAAATGTCAATGATTTCTTGTGTGCCGGGAGGAAGAGGAAAGCAAAAACAAACTGAATGAGCTACACAGAAGGCACACTACGGCAGCGCATGACAATTTGAAGTTCTGGCCCTGCTCAGCCATGAGTTACAGATGAAACAGTCAGGAATTTTAATAATATGAGCAGTTAGGGGACCGTTTGATGTGCATTCTGGCAGGAGCTAGCTGCGCTCCTAATAAGTTCAAGTACAACAATATATTATAGTTTGCCTATATGTGTGTGCAGAAAGAAAGGCTAGGTGTCAAGTACGCCAACGAAGGCAAGGGGGAAGGATATCATTGATTTTTCGCATTGAAGAACACTTGCACTCTTAAAAAAGGTCGTGGTACTCGCAGAACACTAACAAGTTACTTGTCATAGTATCCACAAGGTACTTCGTGCTTTTTGCAACTGGCCATGAATAACGTAGTAAAAAGCTGCGCGTGACAATGTGGATCAGATGAGCGCGCTGCACGACATACACAACACATTCAACACGCACATATCACACTTAGACAACAAATAAATTGATAAAAAAAAACCAACGGGATAGTTACCTTAGAAATACACTCTTCTTGCTTTTATGGCCAGCAGCGGAAAGTCCTCTGATAGACAGGGGGCTTGTCGCAAAAATGAAATAGTTTAGCGATAATTTTAGAAGTATTCATTTTAATGCGAGCATATACAGGTCAATATGTGGAGTTGCGAAAAAATTTTAAACGTGTTTCGGAGCAGGAAAAGTGTTGCAGTTATTACGTTAAATATAATTTTGTAACTATCAGTGAGCGTTCGTATCAAGCAAGCAACACTTACCAAGTGCAGGGTCTAGACTAGTGACGGTAGCATTAAGGTTTCATGGTTAGGGGCAGGACTTATGTACCGTTTTGCGGGATGGTGAAGTTCGCAAGCAGTGGGTAAATAAAACCCGTTACTCCCTTTTTACCAGCATATTTGTTAAGAGTGTATCTTTTGAAATGAAAGAAAGGAAGTGGAGAGAAACATGCTCTCCGTGTGGTATCTGCAACCACGACCTTCGGAATACCGGACCGATGCGATACCAACTAGGCTAGGGGAAAACTGTGCTACCCTCCAGTTTCCTGGGTATTTATGTTAAGGTAATTGTTTCCTACGATTGGGTCTAGTGGCCAGCGCCGCTCCGACAACGACAACTCGGGATGTATGGGGCCTTCTTTTTAACCCCTGGGCCGTGACTCCAGCCTCTACGATGCGTCTGGAGCGATCAACCAGTGTGCAATATTTATGTCATTACCGCTCACAGAGATGTGGCAGCACTGGCGCCAGTTGCTTCCGTCGAAATAGCAAGGGCTGCAGAAGTGCAGGCCTTGCATTCTGGTGGATGGCACCGGTCATGAGTACTGTGGAAATAGCGGCATGCCGCAAGTGTAAACCGGATACTTATCCATAGTTTTCCTATTTTATTTACAAAAATGACTTGGGTCTACAGACGATGCTCTGCAGATGGGTGCCATACCAATGTAAGCCACCAAAACAACCAGAAGACGGCTAGCGATTTCACAGAATACCCCTAATGGTGGCGAGTGGTGTAACTGGTAAACAAGGTCGTTGATAGGAAAGTGTCATATTAGCACAAAAGTGTTTTATTCCCGGATACACGAAGATTTCGCCGACGTCATATCCGTCACGGAAGTGACGCCAGTACAACGAAGCAAGCGGCCTGTAAAGGGTGCACCCCTGCACATAGGGTCTTCTTGCGTGAAAGCAACTTTTAGTACTAATTGAGCACGTTATGCTTAGGGTTGTTTGTTTTGGGGTTTTATATTTTAACACAAAAGTGGTTTATGCCGCGATGCTCCATGATTTCACTGACGTCATATCCGTCACAGAAATGACGCCAGTACACCTTTGCCTAAGCGACCCGCAAGCAGAACGTCGCTCGCCAAGAGAGAGAGAGAAAGACTTTATTGCACGATCCTGCGTGGGGATGGGGAATCAGGAGACCCTGTGAAGTAGGCGGTGTCCTCTTCCCATTCCTGCCTTGGTTAAGGCCTCAAGGGGTATTGGGCCAGTGCACACTCACAAGATAGCCGCCGTTCCGCATATAATCCTCAGTTGCAGATTTCGCTGCACATTTCACTTTCGTGTTTGACTGATTCCTGTGACAGAGGAATCAGCCACAGATTTTTTTTTTTTTTTCACTGTTCCTTGAATTCTATTCTCTTATATCGAATGGCGGGCTTTGCGGTTTGAAGGTGTTTACTTCGGGATGTGGAGATACTTAGCGAGTCCGTTCTTTTTCACGGAATTGTTGAAACACAACGCCGAAACTCCCACTCTTTCGGGCGAAGCTTATTGTACTAACCCACAAAATGCCTGGTCCCGTCCCTGAGACCTTCAAGTTTATCCAAGGCCAAGCAAGCTTCTCGTGCGTTTCCACGGGAGGGACGGAAGCGCTATCGACCACTCCTCTGCCACTGAAGGAACTGATTAGCGTCGCCGACGGGTGCGGCAGTGAGAGCGTCTAATCACTCGTTCGTTCCACGGAAATGGAGAGAATGGGATATTAGAAATAATAAGGGCAAGCTCAGCCAAGGTCAAGCCAGCGTTTCGTGTGCTTCCGCAGTGAAAGCTTCGAATCACTAGCTCGTTCTGATAGGTTGAGAAACAGGAAGAATGATAAACGAATAAACGAACGGGAAGGTGGAGAGGTTATCCAGTCCAGACGTAGAGCCCAGTTTGCTACTCGGCACTAGGGGAGCTATAGAGTGTCCAGGGGATCAAGGAGATGGGAGGCGAAAAGGAACGGGGACGTGCACGTAGCAGCGGGGACGCGCACAGGACCGGAGACGAGCACAAGAGCGGGGACGCGCGCCCATAGGGGCATAAACGAGCACAGGAGCGGAGACGCGCATAGAGACAAGCACATGTATACGAGCGGGGACACGCACCTATATGAGAAGATAGGGGCACAGGAGCTGGGTCGCGTGCAGGGGCGGGAGCGCGCACATACTTTAGTCCCTTTGTGGGTTCTAAGGTTGTTCATCTATGCTATTTTATATAATAGTGTCATTTAAGAAACGTAGAAGGGCTTTTGCTGCCTTTTGCGACGTCAATGTTAGGGATAGATGTCCTAAGATGATCTCTACCGTTAACGACTGAGCTCGGCGGCCAATACGTGTCTTTCTGATGAATGTTGGGGGTAATGAGGGGTGCGGGGAGTGGGACAAAGGAAAAGAGTAAGGGCGCAAGCCTTCAGAATATAATACTAGGAGGCGCAAGCTGAATCAAAGATCACTGCGTGTTCGCGCCTATATGTATACGGCGGCGATTGCACCGAGCAGCACCGAGCACCGAGACTGCACCGAGCAAAGCGCACGCATTTGCACGCCAAGATCTTGGCGTGCAAATGCGTGCGCTTTGACTACGCGCTCTCGCCCGAAACGCGAGCTTTCGCCCGACAATCTTGGTTTAAACACATTCGACCACGGCAAAATTTTTGACTACGGTCGCGTGCATGTCTCGTATCCGAGAAGCAAAAGTGTTCGTTAGGGATAACCGCCGTTAACGGTCTGGATAAATAAAATTTGCTCGTACTTTTAGCCTAAATTCTTTGCCATTTGTATGTCGTGTGCTAAAAAGCATCACTGGTCGTTCACCTGGACAGACTAGAATGGCTTCTAATTGTTTAATAAGGAGGAAGTAGAAATGTCTACCCAAGCCAGCATTTTGTGGTTTCCTGCGGCGGCGCGGGCCAAATACAGAAGCTTCGCTGTTCCACAGG